>NW_010419063.1:48045-54905 GCF_000710305.1 Buceros rhinoceros silvestris
TGCTGAAGTTTGGTAGAGAGTATATGCTCCACGGAGCAGGGTGTTGGTTCTGTTTCTGGCTCTTCTCCCTGTTGCACCTCTACTGTGCCTAATGCTAAGGGCTTACTGCTCTCCATCACTTCTGGATTTGTGCAGCAAGTCCTGTGCAAGCACTGATGGAGATGAGCTGCACCAACGTGATTTTATTATGGGTAAAGAAAGCAGTGTGGGTAACCTAGGACTTGAGCCACCACATGGACTGCATACTTTCCTGAACCATCTCCCTGAACCTTTCACGGTTCATCTGTCTTCTCGTTCCCCTTGGAAAGAGGACTCTGGACCTTTGTACTGTTGTAAGTCCTATGTGGACGGAGGCATCTGACAGAGCGTCATGGTAGTGACTGACCTGCTGCTACATGCACAGCAGAGCTCAATGTCCCCGTTCTCCTTGCAGAGTGGCGACAAGCAAGTGGGGCAAGGATGATCCTTCAGGACGAAGACATCACAACCAAGATAGAGAATGACTGGAAGAGGCTCAACACGCTGGCACACTATCAGGTAATGGTGGGAGAGGATGGGTGGAAGGTAGACAGCTAAGAAAGTCAGAAGGAGAAGGGCAAAGTGTTGTTTTCTAAGATGCAGAGGTAAACAACTTTTGAGTGGGCAATAACTGGACAGATCCCCTGTGTTGAATACATCCATCCTGTTGACATCCATCTCTGCACGACCTTGAGATCAGTAAGAGACGGCTAACAATGCCCAAAAATATCTTACACAAGTGATAGATTTCATGAGAAATGGACTTTTGGTCAAAAGCTCCCCCTGCATCTTTCCCTCCTTGCCAAAAAAACCCCAAACAACCCCCTCCAACAGTTTATTAAGTTTGATCCGATGCTGACAATGTTGTCATTTCCTCAATCACACCTTAACAATCTATGTTTCATAACTAGACCTTTTTTTTATTTTCATTTAAGGGCTGACCTGAGGAGGCAGCAAGCAATAATTTGAAAAAGAAACAAAACTTTTCACTTCAGATTGACTGAAGCATGACTGGCTGGCTCCAAAATAATTTTTTTCAGGGGAACCAGGGGTGTTTTCTATTTTATTTCACCCACAAACCAGGCACAATCTCCTTTCCCTTCTGTGGTTTTTGCAGTGGTTTGCTTCAGGCAATGAGCTCCCAGCTATATGGATGAGCTGGGACAGAAGAGATCTCAGCCACGCAGGTTTTGAGCTCTACATCTTTTACCTTGGCTATCCTGAGGGCAGACACAGAGCATGATGGGACAGACATTGATATTCTTGTTGCCTCAGTTTCCCCATCTGTAGTTTGGGGCTAAAACTACAAAGAACCAATAATTGCCTTCCATGGTTGCTTAGGGGTTATTTAATTAGCCTCCACAGTGCTTTGAAGATGAAAAATTCTATGGAAGTGCTAATTATTGTTGTTACCCAGACAAGGGTTAGACGTTGTTAGAAGTTTGGGGGTTTTTCATCCACGTCCTCTTTGTCATGTCTAATTTATCACAGATATTCCTAATAAGGCTTCTCTGAGCCACTGGCTTGTTCACATTTCTGATACGGGACCCACAAGAATCACCTAGCTGTAGAAATGGAAATTCTGGCTCGTTTCAGAAAGCTCTGTTGTCTGTCGAAACGCTATCCATGACATCCTGGAGCACAGCTGTTTCCAATGCTGCTTTCCCCTGTCTGAGACATTGACCCAGCAAAGAGAAAGAATCTGTGGTAGTCCCTTCTGTCCTGCAGTGCATTTGTCCTGTGGAAAGTGGAAGCTGTGCATGGAGAGGTTGAGAGGTTCAGTCAAAGCAGAGAACGTAGATACCCATTTCTGATATTCTGACAGATATCCCCTGCCACAGAGGTGGAGGGAATAGAAAATTTCATTAAAATTGTAGAAATATTTTGGTTGGAAAAGACCTTCAAGCTCATCAAGTCCAACCATTTCCCCAGCACTGCCAGGTCCCCACTGTCCCTCAGCAGCACCTCCACATGGCTGGGAAACCCCTCCAGGGATGGGGGCTCCACCACTGCCCTGGGCAGCCTCCACCAGCCTGGGCCAGAGCCTTAAACCCCTTCCGTGAAAGAAAATTGTCCTCATATCCAACTTAAACCTCCCCTGGTGCAACTTGAGGCTGTTTCCTCTCGTCCTGTTGCTTGTTCCTGAGGAGAAGATCCCAACCTGCACCTTGCCCCAGCCTCCTTTCAGGGAGCTGTAGAGAGTAATGAGGTCACCCTTGAGCTTCCTTTTCTCCAGGGGAAACACTCCCAGTTCCCTCAGCCGCTGCTCATGAGACTTGTGTTCCAGACCCTTCACCAGCTTTGTTTCCCTCCTCTGATCACGCTCCAACCCTTCAAAGTCCTTCTTGTAGTGAGGGGCCCAAAACTGAACCCAGCATTCACAATGTGGCCTCAGCAGTGCTCAGTACAGGGGGACAATCCCTGCCCTGCTCCTGCGGGCCACACCAGTGCTGGTACAAGCCAGGATGCCATTGGCCTTCTTGGCCGCCTGCACACACTGCTGGCTCATCTTCAGCTGCTGTCGACCAACACCCCCAGGTATCACAGGCATTCACATTGGTTTTATCATCCTTGTAAGACATCCCACCCTTGAAGTTTGAAATCGCTTAGATAATTTTATTCTTCTCATCCTCCTGTTCTGTATAAGAGCTTTCTCGTGAAGAACCTACCCGCAGCTTTACAGAGATTGATGCAAAGACTCACGTTGTTGTCACTGGGCTCTGAATCAGGACCTAGATGGAGTAGAGTCTGCTTTGTCCTATTGCCCAAATGCAGGCGTAACAGGAGGTTGTGTCCCTTTTTCATTAATAGACACACTGAAGAAAGCATTTGAAGCTTTGGACCAGAACTACTGCCCTGACTACAGTCACGCTGATTTATAGCTCAGTTTCTGCTGCTCAAATTTCTGCTGTCCTTAGCATGCTCCTCAGCCAGTTTTCAGACGCCACTGACAAAGTCCGTTTTGTCTCTACAGGTGCCGGATGGATCTGTGGTAGCTTTAGTCTCCAAGCAAGTCACTGCCTACAACGCGGTCAACAACTCCACGGTCTCCCGGACGTCAGCCAGCAAGTACGGTAAGGATTTGTGTGCTGGTATGGATTGAGAGCACGCTGGAGAAGAGAACCCTAAAGTCACGGTGGTTACAAGACTGAGCACCAGCAGAGAAAATGATAGTTGCTAAGTTTGCCTGAGGGATGGAAGGAGGAGAGGATTTAGCCATGTAAAATTTTGGCATCTGGTCCGGGCTGTAGATCCAAGTGGTTGGGTTGCTCTTGGGAAGTACTTCTCCCCCTTCATTAATGAAAAGGTGAGGCTTTATAAGTAGCCTCCTACGTTTTCAATCACTGAATCCCACTCTTCGAGTTTGCACAGGGAAAGTCAAAGGAGAAGCGTTGCACTCTGTATGGACTCGGTCATTCTGATGGGCAAAGTCCTCAGAGCATGGTCGGTTGTGAAGATGAATCTTTGGCACAGAGGGGCAACACAGTCTGCATAGGACATAGACTGTCTACAGTTACATCTCAGTGTGGGTGTTGTGTGAACCACTCATCTATCCTATTGCCCAAGGGAATTTGCACCTGGAATAATACTAAAACCATCTTACCGAGGTCTTATATCAGTGTCTGTCAAGGCAGTGAACTGTCTTTCCCACTTTACCCATGAGACAACTGAGAATGAGGCAGCTGTGACATACAGACCAGGTGGAAATTCTTCTGTAGACCCAAACATACCTTGAGTGTGTTTCAGCACACACCTTTCTCCCCCGTGCTGAAACTGCAGACCAGGATGTGTCTCTCTATGGTGATGCCGGATGGCAAATCAAACCATCTTTAATGTTTGATTAACCGGAGTGCTGCAAAACATCCCTCCAACCTGGATGCAGTTGTCACATCAGTTTATCATTATTCTTTGTTTGAGGAAAGCATCTCCAATCCTTCTTAATCTCTTTAGCTTGAGGGAAAATGCAGATACTCAATGTCCAGAGGAGCCCCCTGCCTCTTTCTCCAAGGACATAAGAAATCCACCAGACCTTATTAATATTCATCCTCTTTGCCATGTTGTTGCAATTACTGAAAGACACAGTGACCTTTGAAAAGGAAGACTTGAGGGGGGTTAATTTCTGTTGGATTCCTTTAATTCTTTTGCCATTTGATTTTTCAGGAGGAGAGGGTGGGGAAGAACGCAGGGGGAGGAGAAGATGTGATGGGTCAGAAGTGATTGTTAATTGCAATTAAGAAAACAGCATCCAGAGAGAAAAAGGATATTCCATCCAATAATTAATATGTAGGGATTGGTAATGCATTAATGAGGCTGATTCAGATCTTGCTGCAGAAAGGTGCAACACTTGTCTGTTAATTATAGTTGGAAAAGACTCTATCTGCAGCACTGCTGGAAGGTCAGGGAGAGGGGAATGCCTCATTCCGTCACTCAGAGGCAATATTTGGAGGCTAAAGGTGTCCTTGGAGTGGGAATTTCTGCAGGCTCACCTGTGGTTCTTGTTCACTTTCTGTCAAAACAAGATTTTGGAGTGGAGAGTGAAGAGGATGGCTGGGAAGAAGTTATTAGATTGATCTGATGCCAAAGGAGGGAGAGGAGGCAGGTCCTTCAAAGGCTGGTGATGGGGAGCTAGACAAGGTGTCATGTCAGCTACATCTGTATTACTATGCAGAAAGTCCTTGGCCTGTTCTTTGGCCATAATGCCAAGCAGCATGGCATGGTATGGCTGACACCCATACAGTAAGATAAGTTGTACTTGGCCATACTGGTTACTAAGAGTAGCTGGTACTATCCGGTGATCCAGTCCTGAGCAGTGTCTGACACTGACAGGACTAGCTGTCTCAGGCCAAAACTTCGCCAGGGAATGTGGTAAGAGGAAGAGATCACAGGCAGCTGAAAGCCAGTGTCTGAGCCTCGTTTCAGTTACTAGTGTAGACATTGACATCACATCTGGCTTGGCTGACATCCCTTGTCTTTGCTGACCTGCCATGGGGCCAGCGATGGGGCTGCTGCCACCTCTCCGGGCAGCCTGCACCAGGCTCTGCCCACCCTCAGCACCAACAATCTCTCCCTTCTCTCTGCTCTGACTCTCCCTCTGGCAGTGGAACCCCTCAGCCCTTGTCCTGTCCCCACAGCCCCTGCTCAACAGCCCCTCCCCAGCTCTCGCACAGCCCCTTGCAGCACTGACAGGCTGCACTCAGGGCTCCCCGCAGCCTTCTCTGCTGCGGGCTGAACCCCCCCAGCTCTCTCAGCCTCTCTTCGAATTGGTTGATGGAAGTTTATTTAATATGGAAATGTGAGCCTTGTGAGAACGGGGACATCGCAGTACTGCTACAGCCTTCCCACTTTGGAGACCCAAACTGACATCTCCCCGGGGTGGATTCGGCAGCTGTGATTTTCTCAGCGCCACACCAGTATCCGTACGAGCATCGTCCACTCCATATACCGAATGGGAGAGGTACCTGCTACCACACTCAGACAGAAGAGGTCTTCTTCTTGCCTGTCTGATGAAAATCTTCTATTAGGTGGCATGTCATTAGCATATTACCTTGGTGAAACCTGTTAATGCCAATGCAAGTGTTCCTAGAGCTCATCCACGTGCATCTCTCTTTGCAGAAAACATGATCCGTTACACCGGTAGCCCAGACAGCCTCCGCTCCCGCACACCCATGATCACGCCAGACCTTGAGAGTGGAGTCAAGATGTGGCACTTGGTGAAGAACCATGAGCATGGTGACCAAAAAGAGGGTGACCGGGGCAGCAAGATGGTTTCTGAGATCTACCTGACAAGACTACTTGCCACCAAGGTATGTGGTGGGGATGGGAAAGAGGGTGAGAAATGATTTTTTTTTTTTTTGAAGGCTGAAGAGGAACTTCTTGCATACAGGAAATGAGAGACTGATTAAAGGATGCCAAAGGGTGACAAAGATAGAAGAGCAGAAGGAAAATAGAACAAGAGGAACACTCCAAGCATAGAGAAAAGGAGCTTGAATTTTGAAAGCAGAGTCATAAAAGGGACATTAGAGAGTAATGAGGAGTAAAGGACTCAGGGCTACGAGAACAGTGGAGAAAGTCTGCACAGGGGTGGGTGCTGGGGTTGTCAATTCTACTGGCTTGTAGTTTGAACAAAAATTGAGCAAATGAAGAGCCAGGGAGTAAATGTGCTCAGATCAGGTTCTGAGGAAGTCACGCCTCACAGTCTGAAATGGGCTCCTATGCCACAAAACGCTGAGTTTCGTTTTACTAGTCCTTCTTCTCCCCCTTTCCCCTGGATCCATAAAGTCTCTTCTGCTGATGACTTGGCAGGGTATTAGGTTGACCATGATGTCATGGCTAACAGGTGGCCAGCTCCAAGAGCAGTAAGTAGAGTTAGATGCCCATGGAAAGCTCAGGGTCTCCAAAGAGAAAATACAGATTAAGTCAGGTGAGGGCAGAGCAGGGAGATCCTGAACTGAATCTCCAGACACATCTCTCACATCACAGCTGGCCCGTGACAACCTCTGCAGAGGGCAAAGGCTGTGTTGGGAGTTGGTAAGATCCTTTCTTCTCAATCCACATTCCCCAAAATGCTGGGAACCAGCCTCCTACACGGGTGTCTACCAGGGCCTGCAAAACTTCTGTAGTGCTGGCAGTGTGTATTTAGCCTAACTGGGAACACAGCACCGTGAGGAGGACACTTGCACAAGTGGAGATCCCTCAAGCTGACAGGTCTAAAACCTACTGCAGTGGCCTTTGGCTCTGGGACAGCCACCAAAAGTGGCTTAATTGCCACTCTCTGCACAGAAGGAACTCCCTGTCATTCACCACAACTCCATCCCTCCCCTGCAAAGGGAATGGCCAGTTCT
>NW_010419064.1:0-1838 GCF_000710305.1 Buceros rhinoceros silvestris
AGCGCCTCTCCCCCGGCCGCAGTCCTGCCAGAGCGCTTTCTCGGGGGCCCGCTGCCTCTCCCGGGGCTCTGAAGCGGCCCAGGGACCCTGGGACCTGCTGCAGCTCCCTGGCCCAGCCCACAGAAGGAGGGGTTTGGGTGGGGTTTTAGCAAAAAAAAAAGTCTGTATTTTGCTGTGTTTTAAATCCTGCTGTTAGTCTGAGGACAAACGTTGGTAAGAGCAAACAACGATTAAAATGCCCCAAGTGCCAAACAGACAGTTTGTAATATTGACCAGAAGTGAGAAAAGGGGGGTTTATCCGCCAGTCAGTGTCTATCGAAGAGTGACATGAAGAGGTGCTGGTCCCTTGTGCTCCCACCCAGTGACATTCCGCAGCTCGAGGTGCCTCTTCCTGCTCCAGCCGCAGACAGAAGGTCAATTTTCACCCTCAACTACACAAATCAATTCTTTACACTGAGTTTTTAATTTAGACAATTTTATTCAATGCTCCTGAGAGCAATTTTTAATTTTTCATTCTAAGCTATTGTAAAAAAACTCTGCTTCGGACTGGATAAAAATGATGCATTTTAAGTATGTGTAATGCAATTTATCTTCTACTTGTTGAGGTTACTGCAGTGCTCATTTATAAGCAACCACAATGACATTGTCTATGAAATTCAGGAAGAATAGCAGGAAAGCTAAAAATAATTAATTTTAAAATAATTGTGTTCTGCCTACTAAGAAACTCTGATTTTCATTTTATCTCCACATTTGTTATTTTAAATATGCCAGCAATTAGTTTGTCTCTGTGTAGGAGAGCGTGAGCAGGCCACAGGCGTGTGAAGGATGTGCTGCATCTTCCTGATACGAGCGAACCAAAAACCTGAGGAGTCTGTCAACTGAGAACTAGCATTTCGCTTGCACAAAACACTCATCGCCAATCAGCGTGGACAGCTGCACAGGTAAATCAGATCAAAGCATTTGCAATCAGATCTGAATATTTAAATATTTCATACAGAGACAATGTCAACCTCTGCCTGCCGGGGTCTCTGCTCTGCTGTGGTGAAGATGTGGCTTAATCCAACATCCTGCCCTACATCTGTGATCCACGTTTCGTTTGCGGTAAGACGCCGAGCCCGGCAGTCTGCCAGCGTGCACTGGGTCTATAACCGGGATGTTAAGAAAGGAGCAGGCTCTAAAGACATCACTGCCTTCATTTGCCTGCTCCCAGTGTCACAACGCTCCGTGTCAGCATCTCCAGGTGGGTACCGCAGGCCAGGGCTCTGCACGGAGCCCACCAGCTCCAAGGAGAAATGTGCGTCTTGGTGATTCCCCGCAGTGTCTGAGCATCAATACTGCAGCTCTGCTTTTGGCCAGGACAGTGCTCGGTCTTGCACAGGCAATGAGTCTCCCTGAAGCAGAGGTCTGGGCAAGGTGCACACTCCTGTGCATTTGGATGACTTGAAGGCAGGTGCTAGGGCCGATGTCATCTGTGTGTGAGGATACCCACATGTTGCATACACAGACACCAGAAATGTTCACTGGCATCTGGAAAAGCATCATCTAGTACGAGTGGAGGAGCTTATGAACCAGGACTGCTGTTGCACTGAACAGAGTCTCAGCACAGGAGACTCACACCGTACTCTGTTATGGTTTATTGCAACCCTGAAATGAAAAAAAACCCAAACCCCACAATATTTTGGAGGTACAGAATTCAGGTATCAGATTATAATAATAGGAGAGTAAACCCAGGTCACGGCAGGTGCATTTCCCCCGGGAATGGAAGGGGATGTCTGCCCCTCAGGATGAAGGATGTGGGATGTTAGGCCGCACAGAGGGTCTGAGCACAGCAGGGATGT
>NW_010419064.1:2000-2971 GCF_000710305.1 Buceros rhinoceros silvestris
GGCTCGCCAGCTCTGTCTGCGTTCAAAGGGAGGGTGTGGGAACAAGGGCAGCCTGCAGCTCCCCACTTGGCACTTGCCAACATCACGATGCGACAAGAAAATCCATCTTTTCTGCTCTTGTGCCAGTTCTGAAGTTGTATGACATTTTTTACTATGCAAAATATGATTTTAATCATAAAAGTTGTGATTTGTAATTCTAATATTTACACAGAGAGCTCTTTTTTCTTATGTCTTTCTTCATAAAGTAATATTCAAATCAAAGTGCCGGTTTCATTTCATACAGCTTTGAAGTTGATCCTTTTGACATTTCACATTTTCATGTCACGTTTTTAATTATGAAAAAAGTTTCACTCATCATCATTTTGTTTTCTGCATATTTCCTTAACTGCTTTTTCTGCAGCTCTATCGGCAAACTCAGACAAGAGACAGAAACAAGAAGAGACGCCAGTGACCAGGCAATACTTGTGCAGGCTTGGAAGCAGTCAGACGTGGTTTTGTCCTGGCTCAGGTGAATGTGACATGGCACAGCAAAAAGCATCTTCCCTGTGCGACACCCGCACCGCCCCGCTGGGTCTGTGCAGGAGGGTGAGCGCTCTGCTCCCGCTGAGCTCCCCGGGAGCTGGGCGGGCTCCCCGGCCGTGTCATGCAGCTCCACCATGCTCTTGCCCGGCGGACCCCGGACCCAAGCCCGCAGGAGGGCTCACCGGTGTCCCCTCCACAGAGCCTCCATAACCCCCCGCACCTTCACCTGCTGCAAAGAGCGAGCCGCTGCCATCCTCCCTGCCAACAACAAAGGTACGGGGTGAAGAGCAAGCGATACGGATTCCTGCGCACGTCACACAAAACACAGTGTTCTCCCTTCAGACGGTGACATGGAGCATTGCTGGAGCAAGACCTGCAGGCAGCAGGGGCAGCCTCTGACCCCGCCCTCACCTCTTCTCCCTGCAGCCCTGCCAGCCAGGGACACAGGC
>NW_010419064.1:3034-3726 GCF_000710305.1 Buceros rhinoceros silvestris
TGCGGGCAGCAGGGTCAGCCTCTGCCCCTTCCCTCACCTCTTCTCCCTGCAGCCCTGCAAGCCAGGGACACTGGCCAGCAGTCCTCAGCCAAGCGGCATGTCACCCTGTCACCCTGTCACCCTGTCACCCCATCACCCCTGCGCAGGGTTTCTAGTAAAAACGGAAGTGGCTCCTTTTCTGAACAAAATCACACATCTTCCCAACAACTCTACAGGAACATTAAGGCTGTGGGTTGGTTTTTTTCAGGAGGAGGCAGAAGGGAGAAGGAGAAGAGTGTTTGTTTTCGACACTAATTACCATCCACAGTTGTACTTACCAAATACAGTTTTTAACAGCCAATATAAAAGTGACTTTTCTGCCTGAACACAAGTACTAGGAGTTTTAAGTCTTTTTTCCTCCATGGGAGACAAAGGGGCTGTTCCCAGCAACCTCTTTCTCTTCTTTCTTGCCTTTATGAACGTTTCCTTACACTGAGAAATTTCAGTACCAAACTTCTAATTGCCGTTTCTGTCTCAGAGCAAACCTCAAAGCAAAGTGAGGTTTCTTGCGCTCCGCAGACCAGCTGAATTGAGGAGCTTTGCAAGGTCTGGGGAAGGAAAAGCCCAGCCTGTCCCTGCATGGTTGGCTCTTCTGCCCCGCTGGTGCTTCACACAGTGATCACCTCATCTGCCCTCTTCCAGAGGGAACCGCT
>NW_010419064.1:3814-11516 GCF_000710305.1 Buceros rhinoceros silvestris
CGCTCTCCTCCACAGAGCTCCCATTATTGCATGCCCTAACAGGGTCCCTGCTCTCACTTTCTGATTTATTTATAAGGTTATTTTCGGTCCTCAGTTGTGGCAATTACTCTGTAAACTACAGTTAGCACAACAAGATCCTATCTATGCACAGTTATCTTAGGCTTCTCAGAGATACAGCCACAAAACCAGGGCCACACGTAGGAGAGAAAGTAAAGAACGTGGAATAATGTAGGAGCAAAGCAGGGGCAGGCAGAGCGGGAGGGAATGCAGGGAGATGATTTTCTGCGGCCGTGACAGCCCTTTCTGCCTCATGCAGAGCACGGCTGAGGATGGTGCTCCAGGGCACACCAAGATTGTGTAACTTCATTAATAAAAGACTGCAGCTAGATCTCACAGCCCAGCGGTAGCGAATGCCCCAGCCAGTGCTTCGTGGTGTCCTCTTGATTTAAGGTGACCTCTGTTAGACCTCAGGAGACACCTGGGAGAGGTGCCCCGGCCCCCCACACTAATCCCAAGATGAAAAAGCCCCCAGCTGAGGGGAAGCAGAGGGGTCCCTGGGGGTGTCACAGACAGCTTGGAGGTGACATCCACCCTGCCGTGGGGAAGCCATGGGGTAGTATGGCCTGTGGGGCTTCTGCCACCATGTGTGCAAGAACCACGTAAGTGCTCCCCTGGGAAGGTTTTAACCCTTCGCTTTACTGTCAAATCTGCTGGATACCGTCCAGCCCCGCAGGTGATACCTGCTCCGTGGGAAGACCCTTCTCAGGCTTTGTGAAGGCAAGTTCTTCCTATACCTGAGATTTAAATGGGTCAAGCCTAACAAATGGCTGTGGGAGCACAATGTCTGCGAGTACAATGCTTTGCCTGAAAGTTGTGTTACCTGGCAAACACTTTTCATTCATAGAATCGTGGAATATCTCAGGCTGGAAGGGACCCATAAGGATGATTGAGTCCAACTCCCTGCTCCTCACAGGACTACCTTAAAACTAAACCATACAACTGAGAGCATCATCCAGTCACTCCTTATATAATTAAAAAAGAAAAAATTGGTTTCAAATTCCAGGTGTCCGCAACACAAAGGGAGTCTGTGATAAACTATGTGAAGGATTGAAGTGTTGTGCCTTCTCTTACACCGAGTTCGTATTTTCTGATACAATGCTGCAGGCAGGTGTAGTACATGCCTGCTGGAAACTGCTGCTTCTAAAATCTGCTCCTGTGTTCTCCCCAGATTAATCCCTACTTTAAAAAAGATCATTTTGGATGACTCCAAAAGGGCAACACTGGAAGCTATGACTCAGTTTGGTGGTTTAAAGACACAGAAAAATTAAAATGTCCCCCTCACAGCCAGTTTGCTCCGTGTTCACTGAGGGCATAAAACCCAGGAACGTACCTGCGGGAGCTGTCAGAGATATGATGCAGATACCAGCATCCACCCTCGCATTTGAAACACT
Source organism: Buceros rhinoceros silvestris (assembly GCF_000710305.1). Lineage (NCBI taxonomy): Eukaryota > Metazoa > Chordata > Aves > Bucerotiformes > Bucerotidae > Buceros > Buceros rhinoceros. The sequence continues at coordinate 5,266 of NW_010419064.1, forward strand.
GACTCATCCTGCTCAGGGCACGGCTAACAGCACAAACAATGCTGGATTGTCTGGTTTGGGAAAAAAAAAGAGAAGAGTGTGTTTGTAAAAACAAAACAAAAAACCCCGAACTGTTTCAATCACTCAGTTCCATGTTTGTCTTCTCTTGTCCTGCAGGAATGGTGCCATCTTCTCATTACTCATGTTGATGGCATTGGAAAAGGATGTGAATTCAGGACACAGGGAAGTGGGCACTCGGGAACAGCTTTATGTTCTGGACAGCATAATGATGAACTCAGAAGCAGCTGGTCACTGCAGAGAGGGTCCAGCCTGGCTCTGGGAACGACTCGGCTTCTTTCTGGCTTTGGAGTCCAGCTGGTAGCGGTGGACAGTGGGGATGAAGGGCTGGAAAAGCCTGGAGCTCCAGAAATGAGACATGTCTTTCAAACAACCAGAAGGTTAGTGAGCAAAGAGCAAAAGAGCCTACGGGAACAGGGGAGTGCTGGTGGGTCTCCCTCTGACCCCTCACATCAGCAAGCTGGCACCAATCTTACCCCAGCTATTTCCATATTATCTGCATCTACTTTAGCATGTTGCTTAGTGCAAAGGAAGAACATCACTGAGCCAAACCAGGGGGAGCTGAGAGCCACCTCTCTGCACACTCTGTGACCTGGGAGTTTCCATCCTTTAGATGTAGTTTGGTTTGGTTTGGTTTGGCTTAGTTAATCTGGTTCAGCTAAAGCAACCTCGGCACTGACGTGGCCTGAAGCTGTCTGAAGGACCAGTCATTGCCTCGGACCCTTGTATCTGTTGGGGACTGGGAGGCATCCAATACACATCTGGAACTGATGTTCTGGTTTAATTTCTGGTTTGTGCATGCCAACACCACTCTGTAAACCAAACCGTGCTTAGTAAATGGGATCAAACAGGGGAGTTGCTTCAAAACCTCACACCTTTCTGAATAAAAATGCTAAAGTGGATGCAGCGTTTCAAATCATCCACAGGCACCAAGGAGCCCCGTGAGTCCCGCTAACAGCTCCGGCACCACAGCAGTCATTTACCTTCTCCTCAGAGTATCTGTCTCCAGGAAGAATCCACAGGGAACATGATTCTTTCTTGTCTCACAGGTAAGACACTGAGGACAGGCCTGAGACCTGATGCCAGATGAGGGATGGAGTAGAAGTTATCTCACGATGGACGGTATGGAGGCCAGGAGGCCCACCGCTGTTATCTGCTGTGCTCATTGTCTCTGCAATAGTCCAGAGTGCTCAGGCAGGACAGAGAAAGCAGCACACAACTCTGGATCTGGAAGCTGGGGTGGATTTCAGACCTGAGGACATCAGAGCTTTTGCCCTGCTCACCTTATCACACTCTTGCTCCTCCCCAGCATCACACACTTCTGATCTGGGGTGGTGGGGCAGGAATCCCTGGGCAGCCCGGCACTCCTCTCCAAGTTGCTCAGTATATTTCCTCACCTTCCTATGCTTGGCCCTCCAAGACCTCACCCCTCCTCCAGGAATCATTCCTCTGTCAGCGATGCTTCTTCATCCAGCCCTCCAACCCTGAGTGTCCCAGTCTGTGTGCAGCAGCACGGCGAGTGATCAGCCTCCCAGCTTCTGCTTCTGTCCTGTGCCTCTTTTCCAACTGCGGCATTTGGGATGTGCTACTATTGTTCACTCCAGGTGTTACCAGTATTTACAGCCAGCCCATCCCGGTGCAGATGGGAAGCAGCAGACTCCAGACAGAGACTTGGAGAGTTCGGGTCCGGACATTCGCCCACCCACGCTCAAGCCACCTGCCAGCCTTCACAATTTCCGCTGTTCTTTTGCCTGCGAAAGCAATGTGACTAGTAGCACTTACCTTGGCATCCCTTCTCTAGGGCATGCCATGCTCTCCCCTGCCTCTGTGTCCATGCCACATTTTTATTGTGTGGTTGAATCTCCAGTAGAGTCAATCTGGGCTGCAGGACTGTGGTTTGTTGTGAGAGGGAAGCCAGAACAGAACAGGTTGAAGAATTGCACTGGAGATAAGAGACTGATGGTGTTGGATCTGATGCACTGCCCAGACACCATGTTGCTCAGTGATATCCAGGGCAGGGACACTGGAGATGTTGCACCATTATCGACTGCTTCATTCACACTGTCCTATCCCAGCAGAAGTGTAAAAGATCGTTGCATTTTAAATAAGGAAGAATTTTTCCTTTTCCTGCAGCAGCCCCTGCATCACTCCTGCAATGTCAGTGGGGCTTCTGCAGGGCTTGGCTGGTGGGATGTGCAGCCCAGGCAGAGGACAGCCCCCAAAACACACGCAGGATTATCCCCACACGGCTCCCACTGCTCCCATGGCAGCAGATGAAGACCGAGAGGCACATATCTCTCCCAGCTGACAAAGCTGCCTGCCTTCCCTTCGGCAAGTCACCGCCAGCACCGGTGGCCCTGACAGGCTGCTGCAATGCCATCGCCATCTAAAGTGAGTTGGATGTTTCTCAGTACAAGGAGGATGTTAATGTAATGGGGGAAGAGATTAAATTATGTACGACTGCTCATACTCTTCCTTCCACACATCAGGAATGTGGAATAATAGGTCTGGGAACAACCGTGCATACAAAAAAGAATTTCCATCATAATAAATTGATAAGGATTCATAACAAACGTTACTTGTTTGTTTATGCAGAACTGTAATGTTGACCTGATTACAAAAATAACAGGAACCCTCAAAGGGAGCCATAGACCAGAGCGGTCCCAGGCACAGGCACAAGGGAAGATTAATACTATTGCTCACAAGATGTGACAACACCTACCCTTGGAACATGAAGATATCTGAAAGTTAATGAAGAGATAGGAGTGTGATAATAAAGATAAGCATGTCTCCTCAGGTTAGGCTGCCCCACTGCAAGCCTTGCAGTGTTTGATATTGTGGTTCTTCAAAAACATGCTGATGACAGCCCTGCAAAGGCAAGGTAATTTATCTTAAAACTGGAGAGACAAACCAGGAGGCACAGAATGTGGCACCAAAATATGGAGGAGAGTGTCCTTGCCAAGGAGGCAAACAAACTTATTAAGGGAGAAAGGGGAAGAGCTGTTGCATTAGCACTGAAAAGGAAGTCTGGGGAATATAATTACGGTGAGGGATTCATAGCAGCACCTGTGCTGCCAGGCTGCGGAGCTGGCAGTGGACAGTCCTTTCATGCGGGGATGATCACAAAAAGGATGACATCTTTTCCAGTGCACAGGCTTTACGTATCAGATTCATTAGTCCTGAAGGCATATTATAGGAGTTAATTTAAGGTAAGAGAAGCATCGCAGTAAATACTGAGTGCTGCAGCAAGAAGGCTGTCAGTGCTGAAGGAGCACGTGGTGCGCTCTGCCCACTCTCCTGCAACTGCTGTCGGTGTCACCACAGATGGGGACCCTGTCACCACAGGACATGGCCACAGGCAGAGCATTTAGGAGCCACCACCTCCAGCACCTCCATCACCTGCTGCCCCTCACCAACAGTGCCCAAGGAGGCTTCCAGGACAACCTCTCTGTAAAAGAGAGGTTGTCCCCAGTTCAGTAAGGACCGGTGCGAGACACACCAGCGCGGTTTAGCACACTGGGGAGCAGGCAGATGGGCAGACTCCTTCTCTCCAGCACGTGGCACGAGACAAGCAGAGCATACAGGAGAGTGAAATGCCTTCAAGGCATGTGCAAAAGGAGCTGAATCCTTCTGAGGCAGAATAATTAGCAGAGTATTGAAGGGACAGTATAATTTCTGGTTTACAATAACTTTGAAGATTTCTGCTCTGCAGACCTCGCCCTTTGTATTTGAGACACAATGAATTAACCATTCATCCATGTTTCAGATAAATGTGGAATTTTACTGAACAGTGAGGGACTATAAAGCTTCTTACCAGACTGAAATACAGACACTTGTGTCCTTAGGGTGAGATCACAGTAGCTCTGCTGCTGAACTGCTCTAGAAGACAACTGCACCAGTGCACACACACGCTCACGCCAAGTTCCCATCCAGGAAACCTAGCAGTCATTTCTCTTCTGACAAGTGCCTGAGTGGTAAAAAACAACCAAACTACAACAAGAACTCCCAGAAGGCAGCAATAGTCCAAACTCCTAAACAGTGGTTCCTCATCTGGCAGCAGGAGTTTGAATTTTTTACATCTTGGTCATGAATAAACGATTTCCAGCATGTTTCTGCACCCTTGGAAGGGATTCTGAGCTGCTTTTCTTGCCTGGAAGACACATCTGTAAAGCTGGCAATGTCTAACGATGGATGTAAACTACAGTGGCCAAAATCAGGTCCAGACTGGCCACAGGAGCTGCAGCGGGGACGGTGGCCTGAGCACAGCCAGCCAGGGCTGGACATCCTTCCCTGGAGCATCCCCTGTCATCTCCATCCCCAGCCCCGTGCACACACCTGTCCCTGCACAGGCGTCACACCACATCCAGAGTGTCTGGCCAGGCAGCATCTCTCCTGGAGACAGCCCTCCCCAGACACCCACCATGGCAAGATGCAGAGGCACAGCGTCACCTTCCCACGCACAGGGCAAAGGCACGGGCACTCCTTTTGATAGATAAAATTCCAAATGTCTGATTATGATAAAAGAATTTGGAAATTTGAAAGATTTTGTTTAAATATTGACAGCGTTGACCTCAGGTTTTATTGAGAAAGGATTTCAACATATGTATTTGGTGAAGATGAAATAATTTTTTTGTTTCTGTCATTAGCATTTTGCTACATTATTCTCATAAACTTTACTCATGCATCTTAATAAAATAACTGTGGAACAAAGTTATTAATCATGCAACTTGGTCTGTAGTGTTTGAAAATGAAATGCAGCCGAACTTTCGAAAGTTTCAAAGTTTTTATTTAACATCATAGTAGTTAGATTTTTTTTGTTTCCAGGATTATAAAATATGACAGAGCAAGAGAAAAAGAATTAACATTTTTCAGCCAATTAAATTAGACTGAATGGCTGAGATAGATAAGAGAGCTGAGCTACTTAAAAGGAAGTAAATTAGTGTGCCTCTTCAGGTGTAAGATCCCTTTCCTGTAATAGATTTGACTTCACTTTTTTTGACATGTTTTTCACGATTTAGAGAGAAAGCGACAGACTGAATAAGGGCCAAGGAGCCTCTTCTTTCATCCACTCTGTTGTGCTCAAACGATGTTCCAAACACCTGGGTTTGGTTCAAACAATTTGCCTCAATCAGAGTGAAAACTGCGTGGCACATTAAATCTGAAAAACAATGTGTATTTAGCACGGTTAATGGTTTTGAATAAGAAAAGTTCATTCTGAGACAACAAAAGAACAACTTTTTCTTTTCCAGATTCTCTTCCTTGACCACATAGTTTTAGATCAAAACTATCAAAATTCAACTGAATTTTCAGAAGTTTTTGCATAACCCAAATCCAGAGGGTGAAGCAGCAGTGCCCGGTGTCCCACCAGTTCCTGCTCAGGCTCAGCACCCAAGGAGCTGCGTGGTGCCCATGTAGAGTGTGGGCCAGGCACATGGCTGGGCCCCATGATCCCCACCGGGGCGTAACCTGCAGGAGGGCCCATGGACACCCCACTGCCGCATCCCCATTGAGCATCACCCAAGGCATCACCTGCTGGTGCCAGACCATCCAGTAGTACCCAGAGCATCCCCAATGACACCTGCTTGAGCAGCCGTCTCGTCGCAATGGTTGTCATAGAGAAGGGCCAGGACCCAATAAACTAATACTAGAACTGTTTGGAGAGATAAAAGCTCTTGAAAGTATGGACTTGGAGACAGAAACGTGTTGCTTTGAGAAATCTCTCAAACACTTGCATTGGCAGCGCACGAATGAAAAGGTCTTTTTCTAAGGGGAGGGAAGTGCGGGTTTTGGAGAGGGCTGAGCTGGCTGTTGAGCCTGCAGATACGGAGACCATGTCCCCATCAGTTTCCCCCCCAGAAGTGCATTCAATTAGGTAACATTACAAATTATTCACTAAGATGATTGAATCACCTGAGACTACACGGAGCAGAATTTTAACAGAACTCTGACACGAGAGGAAAGTGAGTGGTAACAATTCATTACAGAGGCTACCAGTACACAAGTTATTCCGTCCGTGCCCTTTCAGGCGGTGCCAGTTACGTTACTTCTAAGATTTACTAAAGCCATTTCAATTATTTAATTTCCAAAGCAGAGTGAGCTCCCAGATGCAGCAGAGCCTGTGCTGCAGCTGGCAGATGTGCTGGTGCAGCCGGGGGGTGCACTGGGCAGGACTGGAACGTGGTGGAATCGGCATT
>NW_010419064.1:11605-13273 GCF_000710305.1 Buceros rhinoceros silvestris
ATTCCCGGCAGGCACAGGGAATGCAGCAGCCTGAACTTTCTCATTAGGAGTCACAGACATGTGAAGGAAAGTGAAATTACAGAGCCTTGATAAAGAAATCAGGAAGAGATGTTTACTTCGGGAAGACTCTATTATGCATAGTATTAGAAAACACCAATCAGTGGCTGAAAATATTTTCAGAGAATCTGAAGAAACAGTCAGACACTTGCATGTTATCTGCATAACAATCAGCCAAAGGTTGCCCCGATTAAGAATGGGATGAGAAAAACACATACAGAGAAGAGAGCAGTGAGACCTGGTGGCAGCAAGGCAAGAAAAAAGTCTTTTTTTCCGCAGTATGGCAAATGGTAATTCACTAATAAATGGTGAATAAGCAAGAAAAGGAACAGGACTCTGAGATTGTAGAGAAGAAGTGAAAATTTCCATTCCCTTGGCTATCGGTGACAGAGAAGCTGTCAGACACGGGCCCGGCAGGGCAGAGCCTGTGCCCTTGGCTCCTGCCGAGCAGGAACTGCTGACGCCGGTGGCTGGGGCCAGTGGCTGCCAGGCATCACTGCGCTTTAAAGTCGTTCAAGGTGTGTGTGAACCAGAGGTTCCTTTTCCCACAGCACCTTGGCGAGCAGAATAAAATGATAAAGTCTGTGGAAAGAAAACTCCTTCGAAGACACCTCTTCTGCAAAGCAGAAAGGCCGTTTCCCCGCCCAGCGAGGGGCAGGCAAGGGGAGCGGGGGCCTCTCTGTGGGGCTTAGCTCCATCCCCATCCTCCACTGAGCTTCCTGCTGCAGAAGACACAGTGCAACAGGCCTTCCCTCTGCAAGGTCATCCCTACCGGCTGAGCTGGCTGTGTCCAGCTTGCCCAGGCACCAGGCACCCCTGGGTGCACGAGGGCGAGGCCCAGGAGCTGAGGGGCTGAGGGTGCTGCCAGGAGAGGGGGAGGCAAAGGTGCTCGTCACTGACTGCTCAGCCAGGACCCTGGAGGATGCTGCTGACCCCACGAAGTGCTGTGAAAAGACACGTCTGAGACGGCTCCGCAGTCAGCTAATCCTGCCAGGGGCTGGAAGGTGGGCTAGGGGACCTCCGGTGCCCCATTCAGCTGGGAGCACTGGGACAGTACGAGCCCATTGCATCATTTTGCGTTGGTTTTCTTCGGTTGTCCTCCCGGATGGGGAGGGGGAACAAATAGACAACAAAAACTTGCCAAGATATATTGTTTTCTTAAGCCTTCTCAAAATCATCAGCCTGAGGGAAGAGCCTGATTTGGAAACCTTGGCAAAGTTATTAGCTGCTAAAATGAGTCTTTGTAATGAGGAGTATCTGGAAAACTTTTTAATCATCATTACCAACATCATCTTCAAGCATCGATTTCGTTAAACAGAGCAGGGTAAGTGAGTATAATGGAGAAGAAGTAAGTGTTGTTATATATTTACTGTTCACTCCACCGTGACTAAGTACAGATCATTCATTTAGGGAACATGGACGCTTCTGCGCTTCCTCAGCTCTAATTTGTTTGCAAAGGAAGGAGAACTGAAAATCTTTCACAGAATCACCGAGTCCTTAGGGTTGGTAAAGCCCTTTCAGCTCCTCAAGTCCTCCCGTTCCCCAGCACGGCCAGGTCCCCCCTGCCCCCTGTCCCGCAGCAGCACCTCCACACGGCTGGGAAACCCCTCC
>NW_010419064.1:13373-13765 GCF_000710305.1 Buceros rhinoceros silvestris
CCCTCCACACGGCGGGGAAACCCCCCCAGGGAGGGGGCCTCCACCACTGCCCGGGGCAGCCGGGGACGCGCCTGTCATACCCAAACTGAAAATGCCAATTTTCCTTCTCAGCGATGCCCCATCTTTACGAAAAAATACATTTTAAATAAATAGGAACGTTTTCATTCAACAGATTCTGAAAAAAAATTTTTAATATTTAGCATCACTAATCTTTTTTGCATGGAAAGTGACCATTTAGTTGATTAAGGACATTACTGAAGGAGTGAGACACACTGGTTGCACTGTGTTGGATGTGGCCCCAGGTCCTGTGCCCCCCACCCAGTCCCTGTGTCATCCCCACCCGTCCCTTGTGCCAGGCCATTGCGGGGGCTGGCGGGGCCGGTGCACCCCGG
>NW_010419065.1:0-5677 GCF_000710305.1 Buceros rhinoceros silvestris
CGACGGCTCCGGGGGCCACCTGTGGAGGGTGCACCTTCAGGGCCGCCCCGGGCCGTGCTCTCTGGCGCGGTGAAGAGATCCCGTGAAGGGTACGGCTCCATCCGAGCCAGCACGGCGCAGGCCCTTCGCGTAGCGAGGGCTGTTCCGCGCTGCAGCTTTTGGGGTAATTTAATGAAGGATGGTAGTCAAAAAATCGCTGATGTGTATTCATCCACAGCCACGTACCCACAGGTGAACGTCTGGGTGTGCGCCGAAGTCAGACTGGTGTCCCGGGCTGGCGGGGACTGGGAGACTGAAATATTTATGCTTATTTTCTTTCAGATTTTAAACATTTCCAGAAGTTGTCTTCTGTTACCGAACAGCTTTTTTGAAAAGCTTTTTGGTCAGTAGGACAGAGCTGATCTATGTTACTTCCTAAGAATAAAAGGAAATCCCTTTCATCCCTTGCCTTTCTTTATCCTTGGCTGTGCTCTGTGGCTGCTGTTTGCTTTTTGTCTTTCTTTTTTTTTTTTTTTTTTTTTTTTTTTTTTTGTCCGTGCATTGGAAAGGAACTGTTTGTACTGAAGGGTTGTGGGCGTAAGACAGTCCTAAGTTTTTTTCTTTTTTTTTTTTTTACTGTTTTGGCACTGCTATTCGTCTAACCCCACCAGGAGCTGGCACAGGTAGGGAGATAAGCTACCTGTGCTTATCTCCCTAAGATAAGGGAGATATCTCAGGGAGATACCTGTGCTTATCTCCCTAAGATAAGGGAGATATAATGGAAGGGCACCGTTTTAATGTGTGGAAGAAGACTTCTGTTGGCCTAACTCCCTCAGCTGGGCTTTTTCTGGGGTGGGTATAGAAAGTGCTGGGGCAGCAGCCAGCCCGGTGCAGTCCACCGCACGACTGTCAAACCACAAAGAGCATTTTTACAAAATCAGCATGGCACTTCTCTTAGCAGAGAACAAAGCCACAGCTGAAATAGAGGGCATATTACGCATCAGCAAAGTCAGGCGGACAAAAGGAAGTTTCTGTGTCTTATTTTAACCACATCTGGCCAATGGATCTTTCTTTAACAGGTTTAAAATAACATGCTTTGATACCAATGGCTCCTCGGTACAGGATGGACATCAATTGGGTAATTTCTTTGGTAAATTCTCACTTCACTCTGAAGCTTCAGGTGAACAACTACCCAGTGGGAGCATGGCTTAAGAAAAAAGTCTTCATAGCTTTTAATCCTAAATGGTGATACACTTGTGTCTTAGTTTGACATTTATTTCTGTGCTTAAATTATGAAATTTCACCATGTTTCCCTGATTACTTACTGGGCGACACTGTCCACGTAACAGACTAATAAGGTCAATGTGCTACAGGAGGGTGGCTCCTGGGGTAAGCCGTTGTTTGCAATAGAAACAAACGCTTTAAAAAGATTACCTAAGAAGAGGTATCAAATTATTAAAAGGAGAAATAATATTATCTGCACGATAACCAACACCTCAGAATACACCTGTATCAAAGTCAAAGAAATAAGTAAGACTTGAGAGCAGCTGCTATTAAATCCTGGTAGTTATTTACCTGGCTGAAAAGGTACTACAGCGCACAAGGGGCGGAGAGTCACAGTGCCTTGAAATGTGGCAGCTGGCAGGACCCCAAAGACGAGTGGGTATGCCAGCCCCCACAGCGACTCCAGAAGTTCAGAGTTCCTCTTTTCCCTATTTTTTAATTTCCTTTTTGTGGAATTTGCGTATAATGAAATGGCTATGGCCGCGGTGTTAGAGATCTGCCCTAAGAACAAATAATACCTCTACCTACGGGAGTTTATTTTGCTTTTATTATTGCCTGTGATGAACTGACTGTTCTTGCCTCAGTAGATTAAGAAATTCAGTACGAAGCAGAATGTTTTTCATAGCCACGTATGTTCTAAATGTTTCATCATGACATAATGTGTTTTCAATTTACAGTTTTTAAATCTAAAATGCTTATATTTATCTAAAACAATAAACGAACAACGTAGCTTGTTTTTATCATTACACTGTTAAATTCTAAGAAAATACACAATGTAGCTGTTTGTTTTGCAAACATCAGAAACCAAAGTGTCTTAATTTGGGTACACTGAGCCTGAACAATGATGTTTGCCTTACTGGCATCTTCGACAAGTTTTATTGCGGTTGTCTTTAGCATTTGACCTGAACTTACTTTCTTGTCTCTCTCAAAACTACCAATTTTCACAAAGTGAAATTATAGCACTGCACTGTGTTGGGTTTTGTTTCGTTTTCTTTAACTGAAAACATTTCCTTTGTGCAATCACAGGAAAGCGAACTGTGATGCATGCCTTATTTAGCATCCTAGGGCTAATGGCTAATGAAGATGAAGTAAAACACAGAAGCAAACCCTTTCAGGGTATTGATTATTGCCTTTGGTAATAGATGTTCTGCTCATCAGTCATCACTCTTGATTCTTGGTTCTGGTATCAGAGCAATTCCTGGTGGCTTTTAAAGGTACTTTTTTTCCTGTAAGCCTAAACATCATACCTGTAAGCTAAAAACTAATAATTCTGCCCCAGCAGATCTTTCCATGGCGTTTCGAATGAGCCAGCCTGAGACTGCTGGCAGAGACCCAGCTCTCCAAAACTTGGAGTATCTCTGGCATAAAAGTCACTTTTCTCAACACGGTAGCGCAACCATAGGAAACACTTATCATTGCATTTGGTAGGGTAAGTATTACAGTGCCGTGTTAAATGAAGATGCAAACCCTGAGCCATCTTTTAAATATTAGATAAAAAAAAAGAAAAAAGAAAAAATGAAGGAAGGAGAAGAGAAGAAATTTACTTAGAGAATGCTGCAGGCAGTTTGCCTTGAAGCAACTGGAAAATGTGATTTCCACCAAGTTGAGTCGCATAACTTTAAATAGAAACTAAAATGTATAAGCACAATGTGAAGTCCACTCCTCTCTCCTCTTCTGCTTGTTCCAAACACGCGAGAACTTGTGTGAAAAAATCTTCCTTAAACTGATATTTTTTTAGCTTTGTTATCAAGTTTTATATAAACAGCATGGATGTGTGTCTGAAAGAATGTATTATTTAGTGTTCACCCTATGAGGTGGCAGATATTTAAAATTGACACCTCCTTATTTTGGGGATTTGACCTCCAGTTGCTATCAGAAGTTAATTTGCAAGCAGCCAAAATACCAAGTCTCTGATATGAGAAGACCAAGTTACGATGGATATGGAAATAATCAAAAAATCCGAGTCCAGAGGATGGATTTGAACACCTCCAAACCTTTCTTGTCACTGATGCACCAATCCTGATCAATACTTCACAGATATCTCAATTTTCTGTAATGTCAAACTTAAGGTCATTCGCAAACTTTCAGGTTGTTCAGGTTGGTGGGTTTTTTTTCCTTTCTTTAGGTCTATTTTTATTCCAAGTTAAGCGTATGTGATTGTAAAAGGAAATCTGTGTGTGAGCAAAATTCCACTGGAGTCGGTATAATTGCAATTGCTAGTCATGTCACATTTCAGCCACAGGGTTTCTTACTCCATTTTCCTCCCTATGAGTATTGTTTAACTCTTACAGACTGACAATAGTGGAGACCAAAATCTTCTGTAAATTACATATGTAGTATACATTTTGTATCTTGATTGTTAAAGTACCTTAAATGTTACACAGGCAAATGAAATCCTATTAATTCCTGATGAAATATGGGGTTTTTTGTGAAATCAGACAATTCAGTGCCAATGAGGACAGGATATTTTGTTATTTAGACAGAAGAAGTGGAAGGTGGTAATTTTGCAGTATGTGACTCATAAATATTTGTGTTAACATCTGGCACATAAGTATTAGTGCAGATGCAGTGAAATACTGCTGGCTTAAGGTCTTATAAGCAATGAGTAATGAGCTGGAGACCCACATAAAATCTGAGCGCAGCAATAAAGAGCAAAATAGCAAACCTTTGCAAAACCTTCAGTCTGTGGATGTGGAGATCTTAAGGTTCCCATATAGGACACTATGGAATCTCAGCAGTCTCCCAAAGAGCTTTAGAAGTCCAGTTTTAGTTGGGGAGCATTTGAGGAACACTTCCAACTAAGATTTGTATCCATGCAGATCAAGACAAGCATCACCATCTGAAAGGTGTAGACACCTTGAGACAGGCACACTACAGATGGTATTCTCCTTGACTTCACTGTGAAAGGTCACAAGCACCAGTCTGAACATCTTGTGGTAGCATGAGAGCTCTTTTCCGCACAATGAAGCTCCTCGAATTACAACTCTTCCTCACAGGAAGCATATAAAGCTTGCTTGCAAGTTTATTAATGCTTCATTTCAGCAAGATATTGTTTCTGACCCATAAGCTGTCAACCAGCTCGTAGCTTTCCCAAGGCAGAGCTCCATGCACCCCTGCTGCTCTCACAAAAAGAGCTTCCTCTGCCTCCTCCCAGCCTGTCCTTGCCAAGTTGCCTGTATCCATCCACTGCACAACCCCTGGTGTGTGAGCTATCCCACGGCATCGCTGTGATCCCAGTGAAATATTGTAGCCCTACAACTGCATTCAGACCTCAGATTCCTCCTGGTGGTTCTCCGTGCAGCTTGCATTAATGTACAGGCAGTTCAGATGGGCACCCTGTTGTGCTCATATCCCCAGAAAGGTGTAAGAGCTTTCCCCATAATGCCATACTGTTGGCACTTTGTTATGGATGTGCATTTGCTGAAGTTGACCTCTTTCACCCTGTTCTGTTGATTACACGTCACCCTATACCATTTCCTTACCAAACTGGTCCACCTCTTCCTTACTAGATTGTAGATTGTCATCCCCCTCTCTTGTCATTCCTAGTTTAAAGATTTCTTCACCACATTGGCCAGCCATTTGGCAGAGTTGCTTTTGCCCCACTTTGTCAGGTGGATCCTGTTTTTTGCTAGCAGTTGTTGACTCTCATATAAAGTCCTATAATCATAAAAACCAAATCCCTGTTATTGATGCCAGCTGCATGATGCTGGCTGGTGATCTGCAGTATCTATCCACACACACGCACACACACCACACACACACCCCTCAAGCCCTTTCTTTCTCTTCTGTGGTGGTTTTCAAGGAGTGGCACTGCTTCGCTGGACCAAAGTCCTGGCCCCTCAGCTGCTGCCAGGGCACTCAGTCTGTTTTGTGCAGATCTGCAGATGGAGCAGGAGCCTTCCTTCTGTTGATAGAACAAGCCTCCAGACTTCATCATTATTTCTTCCCTCCTACATACATAACTGCAGGAGCATTGTCCTCTGTTTTTCACACTCCAACTCAAATGATGAAAGAGAAGTTGACGGACAGTCTTTCCATGTCCACCCACACTTTAGTGCTTAATCAAGATCCTCCTGTCTTACCAACATATAAACCATCGTCAGTAATCGTTATGTCTGTACTTTTCTAGTGGAAGGGAAAGAATCCAATCTTGTGAGGAAAATCCCAGGGTGACAGAGAAAAAGACAAAGCAGCTCGGTAAATATCTGGAGGGTAGAGCCCATATTCAGTTGTGCCCTTAGGTGCTACTATAATAAAAAAATGTTAAATCCTATGTATCCAGAAGTAGAAAGCAGCCTGTATAATTATGGATTCTGCCAATTCATGAAGTTGTCACCAGCTTGGAATGACCAGTATCCATCCTTCTAAGCCTCAAGTGATGAGTAAGATAAAAAGTACAGAGACATTGGTGATC
>NW_010419065.1:5762-14313 GCF_000710305.1 Buceros rhinoceros silvestris
TCCCTACCGTCATGCTTGGCTAGACCACAGGAAAGAAACTGCATCCTTAGCTGTAGATGGATGGGCACATCCCTGAAGAGGGGGATTCTAGCTCTAACCACGATGTTACAGGACTGATAACAGAGGCATCTGACTGAAAGTGAAAAAGAGAACTCAGACAGTAAACATGCTCAGTGTGAAGCAGGCAAAAATGCAGCTGGTTTTAAGTTAAAGGGGTGCATATAGAGATGAAACTAGGCTGCATCACTGCCCAGCTAATACAAACAGCTCGGCTCTAAGGAAAGGATCCCTGGCAAGTGTGGAAACTCCAGGAGCAAACACCAGCAGAGCTTATGGCTCACCCACCATAAGATAACACTGTAGAAATGATCTCTTCAAGGACCAGGAAGTAAAGTGCTTTGAGACTGAAATGCTGAAGCTGTGACAGTTTGGACACTGAGGTTAGATGGCATTACTTTGCAGCTGTGGGGCAAAAAATCCCCAAACCGTGAGAACTTCTGGGGTGACTTGGAAGGTGTCAGCTCCTCAGTTAACCCCTATGTCCTCTGGTACTGTTCACTTCCCTTCTACCCGCCGGTGCTATGCCTCTGTGGGTCTCTCTGCTATTGCTGAGTCTCAAAGTAGCACGGAATCATTCACAGTGAAATACAAGCAGACTCTGCCTCTGTTAGCTGCTGCTCTGCCTGCAGCTAACCAACTCCTGTCACAAAAGCTCTTCACAGTCCAACTGGGGCAGAGGTTCAGCTTTGCTGAGCTGTAAAATAAATGCGGCAGGGAGTTTCTGTTCATCTGATCACAAGCATGGTGGTTTTCTGAGCTCAGCAGTTTAGGAGGAAAGAAATAATTCTCATTAATTTCCACCTACCACAGAGTTGACACAGCCAACTGTGTCACTGAAACTCAGGTGTCTGAGGGAGGCTTGCCTCAACAGCCAGAGTAGTATGGTATGAGAAGCAACCAGTTTTAACAACAGTCTCATTGTGCAAGATACCTTGTCAGAACTGACACCTCCTGTTTGCAGCAGGACAGTCATGCCTTATACAACAGCACCATTAACTGTTTCTCAGCTGCTGGGTTCAATACTGTATGAGCTGATACGGTAGATTTTCTGACAAGGGAACGATACGGCTTTCCGTGAATTTTGAAAACATGTATTTCTGTACAACTACAGATAACGTAGATTTTAGTTCAAATAATGACACTGGGAGAATGCTTGCTCTGTTTCATAGTAATGTGCTATACAAACGGCATAGGAAGGAAAGTGCTCAAGTGGTATGGGAAGGTGCAGCTTGTAATTCAAGGCAGGCACCCTTTGGTGCTGGGGTGTTTCCTACTTTACTTATGCCAGGTCTGTTCACCCCATCTGTTAGGCTTGTGTTCAAGCCTCAACTCAAACACTAGCCTGTGGATTGTCCAGACAGCAAAATCTCCTAGATGACCCCCTAAAAATGCAAAGAGACCTATCTTCCTGATGAGAGACACCTTCTTCACACAAGCATGAACTTCTTCTTCCATCAGGTCTGTACAGCAGGTCACACGCTGTCTTTTGAGCCTATGTCTTTGCAGGAAATGTCACTAGTTCTAGAGGATGTGAGGATGTATGTGTGCCCATGTAAGTGCTCAAAATGGCTTGCACTTCTTAAATACAGTACCACCAGCCCTTTCCAGCAACGTTCCCAAAGCATATGACAGCGATTTTGGTTTTTACTGTTTCTATTTGCATGAATGTGTTTTTTTCTTTTTCTTGTTTTTTTTTTTTCTTTTTTAACAACATAGCTTGTCAAAAAGATAATCTAATATTTTTTTTTAAATAATCTAGACAAGACTTGAAATATAAGCTTCTATTACTTGCAATCAGTCTTTCATCCTGCAAACACAAACAGCGTGAAAGGAAAGGGAGATGCTAGAGAAGTGAGAGTCTGTTCTGCTGTTGCACAGTTAGTTTCTAGACAGGACATATTGAAGCTAAAGCCACTTGATTTACAGTAGACAGAAGTGTTACTGTAACAGTCTTGTGTAACAAAGCATCCTTTTTATACACGTTCCTTCTTGAAGTACTGTATTTCTGTTAAAAATTCACTGAAGACATTTTTCCCAGTATGCTGGTTTAAATTATCTTCAAATCATTTCCTTTTAGAATATGCCAAAACTGTTACTGATTGATCAGATAAAGTCACACGTAGATTTCATAGAATATTAGGAAGAAGCTGAAAGTGGCCTTTGGTGGTCGCCTAATCCATCTTTCTACTTCCCATCAGAATCATGAACCTTTTCTCACAGCTGTTGCTTTATATTTATATTATCTGCATTTGGTGATGGAAAATCTAATTTCCATAAGTAATCCATACCATTACCTACTATGCTTTTGCTCCTAATGTCTAACCTAAATCTTCATTTCTGTAGTGCGAACTCATTTCTTCCTCTCAGCTGGTGATGGCAGAGAACCGTGTATTTATTTCCTTTGCTTCTGCTATTAGCCTTTTATGTGTTTGCAGACTTTTTTTGTCTGTTTTCTTTCAGCCTCCCCTAAGCAAAACAGTCACATCCTCTAATTCATGCTCACAGATCGCATTTCTTGGAATCCCAGTCTCCTTCTGGATTACAGTTTCTTTGAAACGTGACCAAACATCGACACAACTTTCCTATTTAGGCATTACTAACGCAAAATTATCTACGGCTCACAGGACTCTTAAATGATCTTTTCTTCCATTTTTTGCCACAGCAGTCTCTGTGGATGTTCAGCTGTGTCTGTGACCTTACATCCTCTCCTGTGGAACTGTTACCCTGCTGAGAGTTTCTAGTCCTATATTTATGCAGCTGATTTTTTGAACTCTAAATTGGAGCCTGTGTTTTTGATACCATTTCTGCTATGTGTTAAGATCTTCTTGAAGTTAATTCTGTTCTCTAAAGTCTTCATGGACTTCTGTGGATTTAAAAATTAGATACCCCATCATCTTGAGTGTTAATGAGGTTAGTGTTCTGTACTAGAACCAGGACAGACCACTGGGGATAGCACAGCACAAAGGGATAGTGGTGTTATACAGCTGAGCAAACGTTTTATTCCATCAGTGTTGCACCCATGTGATAGCAGTTTTCCCTAAATCTTGTATGCCAAGATTGCTCCTGAAAACCTCATGAAAGGCAGAGTCCACAACCCCTCTACCACCAAGGTATATGACATCCACTGCTTTTCTCCTATCTACATGGTCTGTTACCTTGGTTGAGTTAATCACCTAAATAATTTTATCTTCTCTAGCATGATAGGGCCTCTGATGATTACCTGCAGAAAGACATTTGGTCTTTGTGGTATTTGAAGTAACATTTCTTCTCCATTAATAGAATTTTCATTGATTTCACAGCATTTAGGTGGTATCTGCCCACCTAACTGCAAAACACATTTTTAGTCACAGAATGTTTGTTATTTATATACTACCATTTTTAAATTGAAATAACCATAAAATCCTACACTTTTTGAAGCTGCTTTTGGGGGATTAGATTTTATTTCTTGTAGCACTATTACAAGCTAAGAGAACAGAAACTGCTTACAGAAACCTATACCAGGATTTCCATAGAAAATCTTCCTTTCCTGTATTTAAGACTAATCTGGTATTAATGTGTATCTTTAATCAGAGGCGGGACTCTAGTTCAATTAATTGTGCAAGGGCTGTTCTAAAATTAAGAGCACTTATGGGCGTATAAGAAATGTAGCAGTAGAGAGCAATTGATTATCTTCTGCTAGCAGTGTGCATCACTTGATACAATTTCTCTTACTGAGGTCTGAATGATGGAGATGGAACTTAGATTTCAGCCAAAGGGAGGGGTTCCTGAAGTAAAATCTCAGAAGCAAATGCCATTAAATATTCAGAGTGCTTTGCTCATTAATCTGATTGTGCCAAACCATGTGAGAGTGTAAAAAAAAAAAAAAATCCATAAAATAGCTTTGTCTACATCCAGCAGAGAACAATCTGGCTTGAAAATTTCTGATGAAACATTTCCTCATCAGGATATGCCATCCATTGAAATCAAAATGTTCCACAAGAGAATTTCCATTTTTGACCAATTTCCAATGGAATCCAGGCAGGTTTCCAAGACAACTGAGCCTGCCAGTTTGCCTGTCTGTCTTCTCAACAGCTCTTCTGGCTGTTTCTAGTGGATCTTGGACTTACAGACTCCTTCACTTTGGGACTGACAGAGTGCTGAGTGCTAGGAAGACCCTTCAGTCTGTGGCTTCTTGGCAACCCCAATTCCCCAGACATGCAGGGGGAGAGGCTGACAGACCGCCCCAGAGCTGTGGCATCATGCCATGAAAAGATTTAATGCTCTTTGGTTTCATTCCAGATTTTGGAATATTTAAATCTTATACTGGCAAAAAAAATCTGTATTTCTTCATGGTTCTCTAATGACCCTGTATTCCCAATCAGAGCTTAATACTGAAAGAGAGTGCATATCTATTTTTACAAGCTGTTGTATAGAATTACACAGATACTAATGGGGCTCTGGCAGGCAGACCATACCTAGGTGTGTAAATGATAAAGGTCCCGCCTGGACATAAATTGGGCAGCAGTGCCCATGGTAATGCATTGCACACCACTGCTATTACTTACTGCTTTTCTTCACAGTTTTAAGAGATTATTAGTTCTTCCAATATACCCTTGAAGTACTAATAAATAATAATCCACTTCAGAGGCAAAAAATTGACATGGAAATGTTACCGGCTTGCTCAGAATCACAAAACATATTCTGTTAAGAGTATTAGATAACATAAAATATCTTCTTTTGTGCCTTGAAGGATAATCCAGTTCTGTCTTCAGCCAATGAAAACACCACCTTCCCTGCCTGGTTCTTTCACTTTTCACTTTTTTGCTCTTCACTTTTCACATGCTAGTCTTACAATCAAAGGACCTACTGCCCTGACAGCTCAGAGAAGTGACTGTTCCTTATCCACTCCCATGTGATGACATTGGCTCTGTCTCAAACTTAGACTAACATGGCAGCTGACCTATGTACTGATTCTGCTGTTGGCTTGGGGATCTACAGAAAAAGGACAGTGGAAAACAGCTATGGAGATGGTAGTGACTTAAAAGCTACCCCAGATTTTTCCAAAAAGGCTACTTCCTATTCATGATATTCATGGTTGTTTGGCATTCCCACACTAAAATGGTTGGGGAAAAGCTCCAATATCCCTTTCACAATGCACAATATCAAATATAGAAAAATATACAATTAGAATTACTGAATTAAATGAAAACTGCTAGCAATCAGCTAAATTGGGGTAATGTATGGCCTGCCAAATAGTAGAGCTTCAGTCTGGAAAGACCTTTGGAAACTTGATGATTGGACCAACAGAAATCTTATGAAGATGTAACAGGGCAACTGCAAAGTTCTGCACCTGGAGCAGGATAACATGCACTGAGAATTAACTGGCTGAGTAGCAGCACCAATGAAAAAGGCTGGTAGTGGGGGTCATGTTGGATGCTAAATTGAATATGAGTCACTAACATGGTGAGAGGGTAGGAGCATGTGATGTACAAAGCCTGAGGGAGCTTGTTCAGCCTGAAGAGAAAGCCAAAAGATTAATCCAATTGCTATTATAAAGTGAGCAAGGGAGATTTTAAAGATAAGACAGAATTAGTCTTCTCAGAATTGCACAGAGAGTGGACAAGAGTCCACATTCAAAATCTGCAGCAAGGAATATTTCAACCAGATAGAGATGCAAAGCCCAAGGTAGGAAAGATTAAGCACAGTGGGAGAGATTGTCAATAGAGGCTGTGGAACCTCCATCCTTGAGAAGACTCAAAGCCTGGTCGGAGAAGGCCCTGAGCATCTTAATCTTACTTTGAAGCCAGCCCTGCTTTGCACATTAGGTTGGACCAGGTGATCTAGAGCAGACTTTTCCAGTCTAAATTATTCCATGCATCTGTAACTGTGCTCTTATGGTGAGTAAAACAAACTGCATACTGGGCTTTCTCAGGAAGACACTGCTCAGCTCTTATCATCCTGGTGAAGCTGTCTCTGGGATGCTGTGTGGAGCTTAAGGATCATCAATTGAAGAAGAATGCCAGGAACTGGATAGGACCCACAATACAGTCAAGGAATTGAGATGCTTGACGGACAAGCCATAGCTTATCAGCTAGCTGGTTAGGCTTAGTTTATACCGTAAGCCAGTGCTTTTGAGATTTAAGCTTGTTTCCTCTGGAGAAGAGGAATCTCAGGGGTGATCTGATAACAGCCTATAACTACTAGAAAGACAGAGACGACAAATCCGAACTCTTCTCAGTAGTGATAGATAGCTTGACAAGGACTGACAGCCACACAATGTCAATTGGGAGGTTTGGACATGAGGAATAACTTCATCTGTAGGAGAACAGCTCAGCAGAGAAACTGGTCAGCCAGGGAGACTCTGGAATCTCTGTCCTTGCAGGTTTGCCAGTTCTGTCGAGACAAAATCTAGCTGACCTGGTTTAATGCTGGCTATAGTCCTGCTTTAAGTGGGAGGATGAACCAGTCAACCTCCATAAGTCCTTTCTAATCAACATTTTTATGATTATGTTAAAATCATATTTTCTAAAATTCTATTTTATTAACATTAAACACAATTGTCTAACTGAAACCAAGATGTCTTGAAGTTTCTTTATTGCAAATAAACAGGATTGGGATAGGGCATACTGTGAACAGACCCTATTATGCTGTGCTCATGATTCTTCCTAACATTTTTCCCCATGTGTATAGTACTAACCGTCAGATACAGAGCTAAAGGGACTGTTAGATTGAAAAATACCAGTTCCAGATCCCTAAAGAAAAGTATAATGGCTTTTCCCACATTTCTAGAATGAAAACATTTGCTGAAGGTAAAAAGTGTGAACATCTTCCAGGCAACAGCTACAGCCAGTAGACACAGTATGTTCAGATACTGGCTCTGAAGGAGCAGGAAATTCTGGCACTGTGCAACACCTGTGAAAGTTTTCCATTTATTTCAGTGGACCAGGATTTCAAGCAGATAGTCTTAATCTGCCCACTTATGAGACTGTGGAATGGTGGTAATTGACCACTTCACTTGACTTGAACTTTGAGAAGTGTGTTGTATAAAGTAAACTAAGCAAAAGGGTGTGTCTTGTATAGGGATAAATATCTGTCGGAATAGATGAGGCATTTCATAGATTCACCTTTGACTACTTACCTAATACTCTTCACACATAATAAATGGGTTTTAAAATATCCTTATTTTTCTGTCATGCCAAATATACTGCCATGTGATGAATGTGGAGGAAATACTGACTTCTTTGAAGTCACAGCAAACTTCTCGTCTTTATTGACCAACACCTTGTATCAACATGACTGTGAGGCACATGAAACGAAATTTTATGAAATGTGAGCAAGAGTTGCTGACAGAGTTGTACCTAAGACTAAATTATCTCTTATGTAGTGATTAAACTTTATTTGCCGCTTTGTCAAACAGCCAGTCGTGTTATGGGTTAACGACTACTATGTTATATGTAGAAAACACAGACCAACTGGGCAGCAGATGAAAATCTCATGTCTGAGCCTATCACAAAGCTCAGGATCTTCTTTCTGTCTGTTATAGCATTATTGCCTCAAGACTGATCTTATTCCTTGTTTTTCTTTCCAGAGTACTGCGTCCTCAATTTTGCTCTCATTGACTTTTAAACAAGCAATTTCACTCCCTCTGTGAATACACTTTCATCTACAGTATTGTCATATTTTGTATTTAATGGGATACTTTTAAATGAAATTACAAATTTTTAGTTATACAAAACCTCTGGTTAGTTTTGACTCATTCTGAAATTTATGTATCTTTGAGCTCTTGTTACTATTTGCCTTGGCTTTCCTTGAGAGTTCTCAATTCTCTGTATGTTGCAGTGTTTGGGAACTCCATTGGTGACTAGTCTTGCTCTTTGATAGCTTTTTTCAGCCTTGTAACCTAACACTTCTCAAGGAAACAAGAAAGAAATATTGGATGCAAGAGCGAGAGAAGTTAACATTCTTGAGTCTTGTACTTCACTCCGTTGAGTACCCAACCCAGAAAAACACAGCTGAACATGTAAAGTACAGGTCAGTGTGGCACAGAGTGAAGAACCCCTCCTAGAGAAGCCAGAGATACAAGAATAAGATTCGTTTTATCTATGCTTATAATTTCTGACAGGGGTTTCCAGTTCAATATATTCCCTCAGACTTTCTATTCACAGTTTAGCTTATACACTGCCTAAATAACTTCCAAGCTCTCTCAAATAATTTAAATACCTAAATCCATTTATTTGTAATGTAAATGATCATCACACCCCAGTTACTCTGAGGTCTGGCATTGCAACTGAACGGGCATCGCGACCACATTGGAAAAGTAGTCTGCAGCGCTGCTCTGCCAGGCATGCACACTTTTACTTCATGCATTTTAGCATTGGGCTGCTGCTTTTATGAATCACCTTTCTGAACCACTGCTTTCTTTGCCACTTGTCAAGTATTCCTGCATGGCTGCATGTCCACAAATCCAGGACATACACCCACTTCTCAAGTGCTTACTTGTGCTACACTCTTT
>NW_010419066.1:0-2237 GCF_000710305.1 Buceros rhinoceros silvestris
CCGCTCCCGACGCGGAGCCCGCGGGGGAGGAGTGCAGCTGGGCCGGCCTTTTCTCCTTCCAAGACTTGCGGGCTGTGCACCAGCAGCTGTGCTCGGTAAACTCGGAGCTGGAGCCCTACCTGCCTGCATTCCCCGAGGAACCCTCGGGCATGTGGACGGTCCTGTTCGGAGCTCCGGAGCTATCCGAGGAGGAGATGGATGCGCTCTGCTACAAACTGCAAGCATACTTGGTCCACAGCTTGGATACCTGCGGCTGGAAGATCCTTTCACAGGTGCTGTTCACCGAGGCTGATGATCCCGAAGAGTATTACGAGAGCCTGAGTGAGCTGCGACAGAAGGGGTACGAGGAGGTGCTGCAGCGGGCCCGCCGACACATCCAGGAGGTGAGGCTACCGCTTGGTCCAGCTATCTCTACCTTAGTGTTACCTTTTCCTTACTCTGTTCTCTCCAGCTGCTCCCTTCCACCTTTGCAGAATTGATCGAACCATGGGACGAATGTACAGAAAACTGTACTTAGTAAAAAAATGAGGCCTAACCTTTCCATGGTCTCTAGGGCCAGAATTTAAGAAGGTGGAGATTTCCCTAGCCACCTGAGTTTGGCTCAGATTCTGAGCAATCAGAAATAGATGTTTGTGAACAAGTATCTGGTGTATTTGGCAAGGTCTTGCTCCCAGGTTTTTATTCTTGCGTTGCTTTGCACCAGGATGTGTTGGAGTCTGAATTCTGTTTAATGGGAGCAGCAACATGCGGTGTTTATTTTGACAGTACAGTGTAGGTGCTTGAAGGGAAAAATGCTAAGTTCCTGTAGGCTTTGGGGGCTGAATCTGGCATTTCAAATGAGATAATGTTATCCACTGGAGTTGGAGCAACTACAACTTTTGGTCAGCTGGTAAGTTCTTAGAGTTGGCATTTTAAAAAGCAAGCTGTCTGGTCCTAGTGAGTATTTACTGCATTGCCATTACAAGCGTCTGGCAAGACTTGGGTGTTTCAGGACATGCTGTCTCTCTTTCTCAACCATACACTGTTTAAACAAAAGTAGTTGACAAGGTTTTGCCAACTTCTAGCTTTGGTGTGAGAATTTTTTCACATCTTTGTGGACTGAGGGGATATAAGGACCCAGTTTTCCCCCGTGTAAAAACAAGTGCAAAATTCTTTATATTTCTGTGGCCTTGGTCCAGAATGTACCACCATCTATCAAGTTGCAATTATGTGTATGAATGAGGTTATTGAATTTTTTGTTTTTGCAAACATCATCTAAATTTTGTTGTTTGGGTATAGCTTGTTTGGCTGCTTCAGCTGCCTGCATCTATCCGACCAATGTTGTGTATCCAAAAATGAGTGATGGTGAAGATTTTTTTCCTTGATGAAGTGCGAGCATATCTGCTTGCTGTCTGTTTTGATGGTGTAGTTCTGAGCCTTTGTAGGATTCAGGTGAAGCTTTTCCTTAGTGACTGGAGTTAGAGTAGGAGAAAATGGTATTTTATCAAGGATATATGTATATATAATATATAATAAGCATTCACATGTAGCATTGTCAGGTAAAAATTTATTTCCAGACTGTTGTGTTAGCGTTTGTCACTGTGATTTTTTTTTTTTTCCCCCCATGGCTTTTTAAAGGGCTAAATTCATCCTCCCTAATTTTGATATACAATTTGTAATTAAATAGTTTTCTGCAATAGTTTTAGTCCAGATAATATAAAAACATATTGTCTTCTGCTTTTTTATTGACTGCATGAACACTTGGGAGCATGTGCTTAGATTGACTTAGCCCTTCAGCTCCAGTAGTTTTTAGAAGAAGCTGAGGAGGACAAGAGAAGTCCATGTTATATGTGGAGTTTAAGAACTGGGTATATAGCTCAAAGCACGTGGTGTTTGTGAGGAAACACTAATTTGGAATTACTGAGCAAGAACTATTTGTTTCTTGATGCATCTCAACTTCTATTTTGCTAGCACCAATATTAGCAAAAAATAAAATCGTTTCAGTAGCCAATGCAACCTTTATTCATCAAGGTCTCTAAACTGATCATACTTTCTGTTAACGTTCAGAGTGTGGTGCAGACAAAATGACAGAGCCTGTGTGCGTGTTTGAAAACAGTACAACCTTCCTTTCCACGGTGACCAATCCAGTAGCGTACCTAAAGTCAGGACAGCTGTACTTCTGTCACTGTCAGTTGTGTAAATTGATCCTTCTTTAATTAAACGTAGCTCATGTTTAAAAAAAAAAAACAAAAAAGTAG
>NW_010419066.1:2332-6088 GCF_000710305.1 Buceros rhinoceros silvestris
TTCCCTCTTGCCTCTCAGATTTCTCTTTTCCTTACCTGTTAGTGGTTTACTTGATCCACAGGAAATGCCTTTCTTTTAAGGAAATACTAATATTGTTTGTCATTGCAATTCCAAGCAGATGAAGCAGTGGGTGATGGGTGCTGCTTGGTATTTCAGAAGTAAAGGTTTTTCATACTTCAAAGGAAACCTGCTGAATCCATATTTCATCTCACACTTCTTTTTACTTCGCCATCTGTGTTTGAAGTCTGCCTGTTAGCTGATTCTGCCTGTTAGCTGATTTGCGGGGATGTTGGATTCCTGCAATTTTAAATTATTTTACCTCTTAAAGACCTCTTGGGGAAAAGGGTAAGTGATTGAGCAGCATTGGTAACTGACATGGTATTTATGAGCGTATCGAATGCGGAGAGTCTTTATTAATATAAAACTGAGTGAAAACCAAGTTTAGAACTCCAAGACCTTGCTTCTGCAGTTTATAGTTATTTCTTATACCTCTGCAATTAGAGTATTACTCGAGAAATGCTTGATGTTCTGTTGATGATATTTCTTGGGGTGGAGGAGCAAAGTGAGCAGCAAAGCATCTCGTTTGTTGTTTCAGCGTCCTCTCCTTGGCCATCTGTTGCTTTCTGTAAGTTAGACATAAGCCAGTTTACTTTCACAGCAGTTCGTAATTGTTGCTTTCAGTAATAGTAGTTTTTATCTCTGTATCGATTATAAACCTTTAATAAGCTAGAAGAATGTTGCAAGTAGAAACAGATCCAAGATGAGGAGGAAAAACAGTTGTAGAGGAATTGTGCGACCTGTAATTCATTTCTTCTGCATGATTTGCAGATTTGAAACAGCACATCTTCCAGTTTTTACAAATAAAACTCTTAATTCTGGAATAGTTGAAGAATTTAATTTATGTTAAAGTAGAAACTTAATTCTGAAGGAGGAAATAGTGTTCTGCCTAATTTTTGAAAACTAATAAATGCTTGTTTGGAGCCCTTATTCAGTAAGTTTATACCTGTTTAAATAATTCTGTGGGTGCTCAGCTAGAGGACTGAGCTCCCAAATGGAGATGTAATACAGAGTCAATTAATGACCTGATAAAAAGATGTTATTATTTCAACAGAGAGGATTCCAGCTTTTTGGCCGGTGTTTTCAAAACCTGAATCTTTTTGTCTAGAAGGCAGAAAAAGCTTGCCTCTGTACTCTTTCTTCTGCCAGTGTCCTGTCCATGTTCCTCCCGTAAATTTTTGTGAGTATAGTAATATCAAAGATGGTGAATGCTGTGAATGCTGTGTTGGCAGAAGGTTGAACGTAGTCACAGTTTTCCTGAATATAAAGTGGTGTTAGTATAAACTGTGTTTAAGAGGGTTTGGTGACTTAGTTATGCCAACAAACATATTACATTGTGTGCTTGTCCTTTTACTTGCTCTTGCATAGCAACTTGTGAATTTGGGAAGCTGATCTTTACGTGCCTGCTTCAGCGTCTTTGAATTAATGGCACCTGTGAATCTCCCAGTTCCTAACAGCTTTTAATTGCCACAGTAGTCTGAAGTTTAGTGGATAATAGTCTCTAGGATCTTGAATCTAGTTATAAAACTAGTCAGAGGCTTGCTTTTGTTTTCTTGTTGGTTTGTATAAATTCTAGTGGCTGCAGGCAGACTGTTAAAGACCATTTTGAATCTTTGTTCTGTGTGGGGTTTTTCTGAATAACTTAAAAATACAAATGTTCAGAAACACGTTTTAGTGCATGATTAAGTTCTGAAGAAATTCTGAGAGCATCTTATTTTTTGTGGCTAACTTAAGACTGCCTTAACAATGAGGATATACTGGTAACATTTTTAGTATCCTTCCCCTATGTAGTGGAATGTTTTACTAAGCATGAGAATAGTTCTGAAAACTTCTGTCTTGTATTGGTTGGCTTAATTTCCTTTTGATTCAAAGGGCTAGAAAGTGTAAGGAAAAATACAAATATTTTATCTATTTTGTTACAGTAACAACTTAGATAAGAAGAAAATGTAGGGTTTTTGACAGAAAGCTGTATGGTCACTTTTTCTTAAATCAGTACGGATACAATTTTTTAAAAAAATTACTTTGGCATAGCTTTAATAGTCAATCTTCTTTCTGTTTTTAATGATATATAATTGTCAGATAACACATTGGGAGGAAATTGATTAAGTTAAAAGTAATGCAATTTATATTTATAAATATATTTATAGATAAACTTAAATTTACATTTATTGCTTTTCAAAGATATTGTCGTGTACTTCTGTTTACATCAAGAAAAGTAAATAATATCCATAGGTTATTTTTTTGCTCTGTGGAATCTGCTCTAATATTTTAGTGAAAAAATAGTATTCTGGATCACGTCAGTGACTAGGAGAATTTTGTTTCCTTGCTTTTGGCCGTGTGCATACAACTCTGATACAGTTGTGTTATGGTAGGTAGTGGGGCACTGTACCAAAAATGTAAGTTTTCCGAAGGTAAGGTGACCTGTTTTAGTTCAGTGATTACTACTAGGCACAATGTGATTTAAAGAGAGTTTCAACATTGAGCTGGAAAATAATGCAAAAGTAAATAATACAGAACACTACAAAAAAAGTATTGATTGTTTCAGTAACTCAAAAACATGCCAGCAGTAGCGATTCCATCAAAACCAATGTAAGATCTTTCTGTGAAAGAAGCAAAGAAAACTGAATCCTCTATCCTATATATAACTAATAGCTAGATTACAGAAGATATATGAGGTGTCTCAGGTGAGAACACTGGTTCAGATTTAACTTCGGGAGCAGTGAGGATTAAAACAAGATATACTGTGCATTTTTTTTCCTATTGACATGGGTAGCTCAGAGTTAAAACTAATGCTGAGCATTCTGGAAATCCAAGCTATATTTCTTTCAATGCTTCTTTTTTCGTAGTAATTTTTTTTTGTAGTGTTAACAGGTATTTCCAGTAAAACTGTTTCGATTCACTTCTAAATACTTTGTAAGTAGGCTATTTAAATACTGAATCAGCAGTATAAGTTAGTGCAAACCAAAATATCATGACAGCAGCTGTAGGGCAAGTTCGTAGGAGACACCTACATGATATTAGTGCTCTGGTTAGTGCTTCTCTTGCTGTCCAACCAAAGATATTTTCTCAGTTGTTTATCCTTGCCAACTATCCTCTTTTTACTTACCTAATTTTACAGCTGGAGATATTAGAGGTTATTTCTGGTTGTTACAAACTAGTCCTAAGTTAATAAATACTTTACAGTAGACTCATCGTTTTAGGCATTTGAAGTTCACACCTGACTTACTCTGCAAACATCAAACCCAATAGTAAGGATACCGTGATACACTTTCAGATAAGAAGCTTTAAATTTGGACTAATTCCCTGCATCCTCTTTTCTGCAAGTAGTAAAAATCTGAGTCTCATAGATGTTTTGTTTTCAGTGTTTCTGCGTTGTGTTGTCTATAGGTAAATCCAAGTTACAAGTGAAACACTTGATGATGTGATACCACTGGAAGATGCAGCAGTAAGACAGAGAGTATTATATCACTCGAGATTCTTGGACCCTTTTAACAGCAAGGATAATAAAATATGCAGCAGTTTAATCATATGGCAGACTCACAGTTACTGAAAGTCTAAGATTTATAGACGTGTGATTGTAGGTTAATTAGGTTTTGTTTGTTTTTGTCAGCATTTTTGTGCGGTGTCTCTTTTCCTGTTTTGGTATGATCCTGGTTTAGGATTTGAAGTGTGGCTGGGTTTTTTTTTTTTTTTTTTTTT
>NW_010419066.1:6108-11742 GCF_000710305.1 Buceros rhinoceros silvestris
TGTGTATGACACTGGTTGAGGATTTGAAGTGTGGCTGGTTTTTTTTTTTTTTTTTTTCCTGCTTCTATGCACACCTATAGCATATATATGTAGATGGACTTCATGCATTACTTTATTAATGCCTCGTTAGTTTGGCAAGAGCTAGCTGAAGATGATGAATACCACAGCTGTATGTGAAAACAGTAGAATGCTTGAAATAATGTACATTTCTTGAAAACATTGACCAATGAAAACATTGACACAAATAAAAGGGTATCTGGTTGAAAAATTAGGTCTTCCTTAACGAACAGAAATTAAGTTTTACATGAAAAACAAGAGTACATTCTGTAGAATATGGCTATACTGTTCAGTATGACTTAGTAAGTTTAGGCTTAATTTTTTAGAAAATGAGGACAGCAGCTTGCTAGTCTCATAGTTCATTGCCTTCTCCAAATACCTGATTGAAAAAAAATAAAGGCAACATATGCTCTGTTTAACTGCCTAAACTGGGATTGGGGAACCATTTATGTGTTGTAGTTGGGGAAGTATTCTGCTGATATTATTTTATTTGATATTCCCCTTCAAAATTTGAATTGTTTTGTTTCCCTAGATGCAGAGATAAGACTTCCCAGTTGTTTTTGTTTAAAGTTGTTCTAGCTGATACGCAGCTGCAGCGTTTTAATATGCCAGAATATTGTGAAGAGGTGTGAACAACTTATGTGATAAACTCTGTAACCCATTGTTCTTCTCTCAGCTCACTTCATTTGTTAGCTTTTAGAGATGGTGTTGGGTTGTCTCTTTTTTTGTGCTTACCATTGCCATTTGCATATTTTTTTCTCAATTTTTCCAACCTAATGTTCTTCATTTGAATGTCCTACCTTCAAGTCAGTGTCTTTTAAAACTGCTTTCTTAATACAGTAACACTTTTTTCCTCTCCATTTTTGGCTGAGAGAGTATTTTTAAGGCAGGTTTAAAATTTGATATCAGATTCATTATGATAATCTTTTTACATTTCTTTCTATGATAAGACAATGCTGATCAGTGAGGTTTATGTTCTTTTTGTATATAAAAACTACCTCTACAGAGCTCGAGAAGGCACTGAGAAGCAGAGGTTTTCAGAAATGGCTGCACCTATGTTTTTTCCTCTTTGAGGAGGTGCTTTTAACATTCCTTTTTCTAATATTAGTAGAAACATACCACTGCAGTCCACCAGAATATTGCTATTACTGGAGAGAACTTGTGAATAATTGTTGAAGCCCTTGCGTAACTTGAAATA
Organism: Buceros rhinoceros silvestris; assembly: GCF_000710305.1. Taxonomy (NCBI): domain Eukaryota; kingdom Metazoa; phylum Chordata; class Aves; order Bucerotiformes; family Bucerotidae; genus Buceros; species Buceros rhinoceros. The sequence goes on from NW_010419066.1 coordinate 7,364, forward strand.
AGATTATAACACCAAAGAAAATAGACCAAATTTGTTGGGCAGGAGATTTGATGATCTCATAGTATCTTACAGTCATAAGCTGTAAAAATTAATAAGGGAAATGTGGGGGTTTTTTTTAATTAGTTTGTTGTTGAAACTTGCCCAGTTTCCATTTTCTGAAGGATTTGGGCCTAAAATGTAAACCAAACCATTATTCTTTGAAAACCATGAAGGATTGTAACACACGGTCGCCACAAATGTCTCCTTATTTACTAGCTTTTGCTTTCCAACTGAGTCCATTATTGTTAGCAACCTCTTATTAGAGGCTCATTTGTGCATTTTGGGTTTTACTTTTGGATAAACTTTTCTAGTCATAGGCAGAAAGGTGTTTTGATGTGAAGACCGCTTTCCTGGCAGGCTAGTTTTTGAAAATTGACATCTGGAGCTGTTCAGAGGAAATGTGAATATATATACTGGTGGTATATCTGCCTATAGCAGCTCATCTTTTGCAAACATTTTGGCAGAGGTTGATTTTGGTTGAAAACATTTTTCTGGTATCCCTTCTATCTCTTTGTTTCTGTTTGTGGTATTTATATAGTAGAAATTATCAAATGTATGGAATTTTTTTTTTTTTTGCTACATATGGGCCAGACAAATATTAGCCATTCAAAAAAATGTGGCTGCTTAGTGAACTCATTTTGTCAACAAGTTGCTCCTGGAAAGATGTTTTAAAACACTTCCAGTCATTTTTTTTTCCTGAAAGTAAATTGTATACCTGTGTTTTCTTAAATGCATAAAACAAACTACAATGTCCATTATTTACTGTTCTGGTACTTTGCAAAATGCATTTGTAGACAAATGTTTACATGACCTTCTTTTGAAAAAAAAAAAAGCTATGACTGTTGCTGTGAAGGAACTGGATTTTTTTTTTTCCTTTGAAAATGTTGTGTTAATTAGCATTTATTTGTGATGACTTGCAGACAGTTTATGTGGGTCATGTAAAATTAGTAGTAACAACTTTCCAGAGAACAGCATTGCATCATGACTGTTTTGAGCTACATTATGGAGAGAATATTGTAAAAGATTTTTCAGTAACTTAGAATTATAAATTATGTTAGAAGGAACCTCTCTGGGTTTTCTAGTTGAACCTCATGCTTAAAATAGAATTAATTTTGATTAGGGCTTATTTTGTAAAAAACAAAAAATGAAGCTTTTTCGTAAAAAAAAAAAAAAAGGGGGGGGGAACAAAAGAACTTTCATTTTAGAGATGCTTTAAAAAGCATCTTGCATTAGCAGTAATCCAAATTTGTCTTTTCCACTTACATTACTGAAAAAAAAAGGGGGGGGGCAACAAACCAACATTTTAACAGTGTGCTTTACATCTATTTTAAGTAAATTAAAAAAAGAAAAAGAAACAAATGTATTCAGTTGTGAAACTTTTGAGGGAGCAAATCTGTAGATCAGTTTTAGAAGTTTCTGAAAGTTTATGCTTTTTCTACAAAAAGCACTGTGGCTTCAGAGTCCAAATTATTCAGTCTTCAGTAATCATCAGGTATCAGAATTTTAAATTCTACCATTTTGTAACTTCAGAGTAGTGTAATTCAGCAAGAAATCCATATGTGAAAGGGGTTTAAACTCCTTGTACTGCTTGTAATATTGGAGCAGTTCTTGAAGAGTTGAATTAATAGATAAATGTTGTGTATTTCAGGTATGTTTTATCATGTTGCTTTATCATGGATGGATTTTAATGCTCTGTAACATTTAAACTGTGTATCTTTTCCCCTTCATATCTCCATGAAAACAGGAGCAAAATCAACCCAGACAGGTGACACCACAGAAGTACGAGTCTGTGTTTGCCTGATATTAATATGAATTACTTTTGTCTGAAATTGTGCTGTTATGAAAGTAATTTAAGAGCTTGTTATTTACATGATACTTGCTGTAAACACAAAAATAGTGTGTATGATAGAGGATTTCAGGAGTTCCGTATTTAGCCTTCTGTTAGTAACAGTGGGCTGTAAATGTGTTATTTCTATTGGACTTTTTTTAACATTGTATGCAACTTTGAAATAAAAAATCCCATTATTTTATCTTCAAAACTTAAAAATTGCATTTAGTCATGTGAAATGCCATTTCCCTGTTAGACCTGCTTTTCTGTGATTTCACCATTGTATAAGGTGCTGTAGAGGATGAAACAGTGTTGTACTATACCAGCCTTGAGAAATCACAAGGAGCGCTGTTTGACTTAACTGTCAGCTGTTGTCAAGGGTTTAAAGGTGGTTCATCACGCTCATCGAAGAGAGCTGAAGAACTGGAAGCTTGCTAATGCTTCAAGGGGGGGATCCATTTGCTTTCTGACCTCCTTCCTTCAGCTTTGTGTTCCTTCCTGTTGTGCTTCTCTGTCCTTGCAGTGTGCTAATTCAAGTCAGTAAATTAATCCAAGAAAAACTACAGAAATAGCTTTCTGCCAGATGCTCACTTGAAGGGTTTGAGAAATACCAAAGCCAGTGCAGTAGAGGAGGAGGGCACCTGAGAGCAGAAGAAACAAGAAACTGGGGTGTAGTTGGAATCGAAGGAAGAGGGGATGGGAAGTAGCATCTCCTTTTGATAGCAGCAAGTCATTAACCCAGTTTTAAAAAGTAAGTTCACCCATACCAGTGTTCTGAATCTGGTGTTGTCACAATGCTTTACCCATTTGGAATTAGATTTTAAGTCGAACACTAGTTTCTTCAGGTATTGAGAGTATCTGCTACCATGCCAAATGCATTGTAAAACTGGTAAAAGTACTAATTCAGTTGTGCTGGTATGATTTCCAGGAGCTGACTTCAGAGTGAAATTGATTATACCTCTGAAATTTTTTTTTTATCTGTCAGATACACACTTCGTTTTTACAAAAGAACATTTGCTCTTTAGCGGAGTGGGATTTGGCTAGCCCTGTGTCCTGACATTGCAAACCTTACACTCAGAAGGGTTTTAAGAGTAGCATTGTAATACCTGCTAAGTAAATGTATTCACTGTACGCAAATACTAGTTTGTTTAGACAGTTGTCAGTTTTGAGGCTCTTGAATATGTTCTCCTGACTGTAGTCCAGAAGCACGGAAGAGGGTCTGTGGACCAGTGGTTAATGCATTTTATGGCTCAGTATGAACACTTTTGCAATGTATGTTCTCAGTGTTCTGGCTCTAGGTTGGTGTTTGTTTTTTTTTTTCTGATCAAACTCCTGCAGAAAAATTACTTAGAACTCATTATGACATGTAAAATAACCTCTTTGCCAAGCCTTCAGGGTGAGGTGCTGCCTATAAGTCTCTTTGTTCAGAGTTACCATGTTCCAACTGATCAGTGATTCATTAGTGACTTTATGTTTTAGTTATTTTGCCCCTTTCCATACGGAAGGAGTCTCAGAGTGCCATAATAACTTTGAAATACAGTGAACATATCTATTTTATTAATCACATTCATTACGATGTGAATACTTATTTCTGTGTTACTAACAGCAGGAAAAAAAAAGCTTAGCACTCCTTTACAATGTGTAAATTCAAACAAACACCTGTTTTTTACTTATGTGGCATGATAATGTAACTTGGGAGTGGCACAGCCACATCACACAGTAAGGTAAGGTGATCAGACAAGTACCATCTTAAAATAAAAGAAACTTTACCGTGCTGTTACATGTATGTTCATCTTGCTTACAGAAAAGGAGGTGCATAGTTTTTTATTGTTGACATCTCATTCTTGAGCTTTCAGAAGAGAGATCTAGTGTGCCATACAGTGTTACCAGAGTTGGCAGCTTTAAGGCTGAGCCTTATGATATTCCAAGGAATTATATATCTATACATGCGGTTCTGCTGCCATTTCTATTTAGAATTTTGTGTGGAAGGAGAGAACTGGCATATTGTTCAGTCATGATGCATACGTGGAAATACTGTTTTGGTTTGCTTGGCTACATTAAAATACTACAATTTTGTTGGGTTTTTTTACCCAGTTCTATTCCTTTTCTATGGACTCGTTTTACAGTGAGGTACATTTTGGTAAGCAGTGTAAGTGAAGTTGACCAAAGTAATTGTTATTGTCTTAGGAGCTGTTAACCTAAGTATAAACTATAACTTAGGTGAGGAAAAGAGGCCAGGCAATCTGCACTGTGCTGTTCTTAGCCGTCTGGTGTGCTGTCTTGTAGTGGTTAACTTTGGCCGCCAGGTGCTTGCCAAGCTGCTCTTAGCACTTCTCCTCAGTTGGACAGGTGAGAGAAAATGCAACAAAAGGTTCATGGGCTGAGATAAGGACAGCGAGAGATCACCAGTTACTGTCATGGGCAAAAGAGACTTGTCTTAGGAAAATTAATTTAATTTATTGCCAATCAAATGAGAGTAGATTAATGAGAAATAAGAAAAAATTCTTTAAAA
>NW_010419067.1:0-22562 GCF_000710305.1 Buceros rhinoceros silvestris
TGACCAACCTGATCTCCTATGACAAGGTGATATGTTTTAGCGGGTGAGGTAAGAGCTGTAGATGTTGTTTACCTGGACTTTAGTGAGGCCTTTGACGCCGTTTCTCACAGCATTCTTCTGCAGAAACTGGCTGCCTATGGCCTGCATGGGTGGACACTTCACTGGATCAAAAACTCGTTGGATGGCCGGGCCCAGAGAGTGGTGGTGAATGGAGTTAACTCCAGCTGGCGGCCGGTCACCAGTGGTGTTCCTCAGGGCTCAGTGTTGGGGCCTGTTCTCTTTAACATCTTCATCAATGATCTGGATGATGGGATCGAGTGCACCCCCAGTGCGTTTGGAGCTGACACTAAGTTGGGAGGTAGTGTTGATCTGCCTGAGGGTCAGGAGGCTCTACAGAGAGATCTGGGCCAGCTGGATCAATGGGCTGATTCTGTCATCTTTCCCCTTCTTGATCAGCGAGTAAGTGTTTTTAGATAAAGGCTAGCGAGACTAAAAGGGCTGAGCAAAACTGATGCTAACACTGAAGTTTGCTTAGAATATTGGCAACACAAAGGCTAAGGGAGTCTCTGGTACTGACAGTTGCTTGCTTGGAAGGCTGAAAGTGAGCAAGAGGGTTAGTAAGCCTTTTATTCACATAGCTATAGTAACTGAGCTGATTAATGAAGATTTCCTTCCACTTATATCAGAGCTAATTGGGGTGAATATAATGGTTGTGTATCACACTGCCATCTGGTGTCAAAAACTGAGAAACGGGAAAATTAAAGCCTGTTTTTTGTGAAAATGCTTCTTCACATGAAACATCATCCCTTTTACAGATAGAGTGAACATTTCTAACTATGTAAGGGTTGATGGAACCCATGAATATGCTTTTTATCTATATCATACTTACATATGCTGCATTGCTCTTCCAAAATTTTTGGATTTCAGGATACTGTATAATTCAGAATTTAGTAGAGTTCTTACCTTGCCACAACAGTTCCTGGAACATTAGAGCTTAATACCATGAATTATTATAAATTGTGCAATAAAGAGTTCATTTGACGTTTCAAAAGCTTTTTTTTTTTAAAGTAAGAAGTTGTTTTTTTTTTCTTCTGCAGTGATACTCACTGACACAGCAATATAAAGGACAAGGATTTCAAAGTTAGTTTTCTCTTTAAGGTGACTTACCTTTTCATCATATTAATTCCCTGTTAATTTACATTAATGAGTCATTCCAGTGACACTATCTGAAAATGCATTCCTCGAAGGTAAATTTGTGCTGTGTCTGACTCAGTATAATGACTCACGTCTCCCTCCCTTCCCTTCACTGTGGGTACATTACTGGACTTCCAGCTATATTGTGTACAAGGTGTAAACAGAGCATATCTAAAAGTACGTACTTGTGCATTGGCTACTTAAGAGTATGTGTATGGCTATTTGTATCATAATACCATGTGCATGCTTGGCTATTGCAATAAAATTGCTTCCTGTGGCCCTAGGGAAGACTGCGGTTTGTACTGCTGACTGAAGCTTGTAAAGATGCAGGTACTGCCCCAAAAAACCTTTACGCACAAGTGCAGATGGTCATGCAGCTCTTTTGTTCCTACTCCTAGGTAAGCTGATGCAAGCTGTTTGTAACCTAAAGTGGTGGAATAAGATTGGTGTGCTGTGCTGAGCCAGAGACCCAGATCACGAGCCATAGCAATATGGTTGAACGGCTTCCAGCCACCTCTGAGCACAAGTGGAGCAGAGGCAGTTTACAGATGTCTGCCTAGACATGGCCTCAAAGATGAGTTCTTCTATATCATTTTACAGCTCTAGTATGGTAGCCTAACATCCTCAAATAATTAGTTGCTTTAGCTGTTTGGTTTACTGTTAAAACCTGCTAAGACCAGCTTGCATTGTTGTTCTCGTATAAGCCAGTAATTAAGGAGATTCTCTCTCTGTTGAATGTGCACTATAGCAATAGCTGTATAGCATATAGTATTAGAGAAGTCTGTAACGGCTGTGTGCCTAGGCTAGAGGAAAGGAAATGAAGGGCTGGACCAAGTAAGAGCTTTCAACAACAAAAAACTACTGAAAGAGGAAAGGAGTAAACTGTTCTTCACATTCTCTGGGAAAAGTTGTGATGGACTTAAACTGCACCTGACATTAATGATAGATTTATAATTGAAAGGATAGAAAAGCACTATAACAGATTGGCTAGGGGACTGGGAATTTCCTTCTTTTAGAGGTTATTATAGAGATGTTAGAGAAATATCTCACAAGCACTTTTGAGACAGAGTTCATCCTGCATTGGAGCAAAAGAAATGTACTGACTTGTTTAGCCACCTTCTTTCATCTCAAATCTTTGAGGCTTCTGTGATTCACAGATCTAAAATAAAGCAGATAGAATAGTCACTGATAAAGATTTACAGCCTGTGTCAATCTCACCTCATGAATCATCCTCTTCTAGGAGAGATCTAAAGATCCATTTGTGATGGTAGAGTTGCTGTCAATGAATAGAGATGCTCAATCTGTTTCATATAGATTCTTACCATCCTGATCACCATCTCTGCACCTTCAAAAAGCCTGAAATATGTTCTCTAGCATTGCCAGTCTTACTCAGCTTGTTTTTAGCTTCCTGCTGTTGCCAAAGGTGAAAAGAAGAACAGGATTGTGTAAAACTGACTGTTTTATCAGAGGGTGAATTTGTCATATTGTATTTATGTGCTGTATTTTCTATAATTTTAGCATTAATTTAACCACTGATACATAATAAAGCTGGGGGATTTAGAAGATAGACCTTTTTGGAAAATCTGTGGTAGAGCAAGATATCAGCAAAAAAGGCTTCTTGGACAGGACTGGAGTGTTTTACAGAAGCCACCCAGAGCTCTTTATTAGGGCGTGTAGTGATAGGACAAGTGGTAATGGTTTTAAACTGAAAGAGGTAGATTTAGATTAGATATAAGGAAGAAGTACTTCACGGTGAACTTCACGGTGGAACATGTTGCCCAGAGTGGCTGTGGATGCCCCCTCCCTGGAAGTGTTCAAGGCTAGGCTGGCTGAGGCTTTGAGCAAACCGAACTGGTGGAAGATATTCCTGCCCATAGCAGTGGGGTTAGAACTACATGGTCTTTAAGGTCTCTTCCAGCCTTTGATTCTATGATTCTATAACCAGATAGCTTTTAGCCTCCATCACTGTCTTCTGCCTGCTTACCCACTAAAAATTAGGTCAGAAACTCTAATTTTCTAATGCATGTGGACTAACATATTAGCAAATATTCCCCTGAAATAAGGTCAAAAGTGCTTCAGGATTAGCAGCCTTACTGTAAGAAACCCTGACATGTAAATGACCTAGAATTCAGTGCTTTGTCACAGCCTTTCACAGACTCAGCAGTCAGTTTGGGAATAAAGTACGTGTTTGAACAGATGTCAAAGTGCATTACAACCGTGGTGTTAGAAATGCTTGGGGCATGTAGAACCAGAGAGATATCAGATGAGGTAGGGTTTGGGCTTTCTTCACTGTAGCTCAAAGGAAAGGACCTCTACTTCTGTTGTTATGCTTTACATTTAAATTATTACCAAAGCAGTGAAGAAAAGCTCAAATTTTTGTCCACAGTCATTATGTTCACTTTAATATGTAAAGAACTTTTCACAGATTTTCTTGCCTATTGAACATCCCCTTTCACTGCCATACACACTACTTTTCTGTTCTGTAGCTGTGTCATGATTTTCAAATTGTGCCAGGAGGCAGAAACACTCTAAATCACTTGCTCTCATTCTTAGCTTCACTTATATCTGCAAGCACCGTATGTAAATATCTTCTTAGTTTCTAGGGCAATATATTTAATACTTCTCAGTGTTTTTATGCCATCTATAGGCCTCTTCAAACTGCCAAACTCTTAAAATATTTTTTCATTTCAGGCTTGATAGCAGGAACCTTTATTTCCAAATCAGTTTTGATAGTTTTGTAAATTTATACACCACTTAAACTTATTTTAACAAAATTTTTGATGGAAATATTTAAGACAAATGGTTTCTTTTATTTCATGAAACACCACAAAATTATTCTGCTCTGTAAAAATCACAACAAAAATAATATTTAAAATGTCAAGGATTTTGAAGGTTTCATCCCTGGAACTGTTTAAAATATGTGTAGGTGTGGTGCTGAAGGACATGGTTGAGAGACCCTGGTGGTGCAGGGTAAATGGTTGGACTCGATGAACATGAAGGTCTCTTCCTTTATGTTCATTATCGAAACAGTTCTGTGATTTATGCCATTTTAACCAATTTCTCTGATCTGGATTTTACAAATAATAAGCAATTTACAAATAATATTATTTTTTTCAGGGAAAAGTAATTGTGAAACCTAAGCTTTCAGTAAAGATAACTTTAAAAATGTAGCCCAATAAATATTATGAATTTATCTATAACATGTACACATGAAATGTTATTTTTATTTAAGAATTAATAGAAAAAGAAAATTAGACTACTTTTTCAAACAACAATTTGATTAATGAGAATAATTATGTGTTTAAAAGGATACAATAAAGAAGTCTCCCTCTATATATCTTGTTTACCAAAATACCCTACAGTCTAATTCCATACATGATCAGAGAAGCGGTGGTGTCAAGACACGAAGTGGAAATACGGTATAAGGAAGCACAGGGATTTGTGACAACAGGATTACATGCATTTCTTGAAAATCATGGCCTTTCAATCATTTTTGTGCCACATATATTTAAAGAATCTACTGGTGCCTTTGGCTGATGAGAATTTTACATATGTTGTCAAGGACAAAACCTGACTCTAAAAACCTCTTTAGCGAGGTTCTCTGTCCTCCCTATAGATAAGGCAAACCACTTAACACTGATAAAAATACCACAGTGTACTTCCAGACATTAGTACAAATAAATGAATGAATGAAAATCAAAATACAAGAGAAATGTAAGAGTAAGTATGAGTAGCTGACTCGTAGATGGAGATTAATCTGTGTTATAAATATTCAAGTAAGGCATATTAGGATATAAAACATGGTTGAAAAGCATTTTGACTGAAAGACGCTATTTCCTACAAGCCAAACATAATCTGTTGTATTTTTTCCTTGTGTTCCTCCACAAGAAGGAAAATTCAGTCATGGAAATTTGTCTGTGACTACTTCACTTGCAGTTCAGCCAGAGGTACAGTGACAAAAGCCTTTTTATGTGTACAGATGATTTCCATTAAATGCGCTGCACAAAACCCCAACCATGGATGAAAGGATATAGTTCCACTGAAAAAAGAAACTATGATGCATAATAAACCCCTATTGAGGACAGGACCAATAGTTTTCTCTAAACATTCAAAAACTTCTGTAAGTATCTTCTACCAAGAAAAAGGAAGCATTCTTAATTATACTGTTGAATATTAAATTTTTTTACAAAATGTAATCTCATTCCTATCTGATATCTGAGCGAGAAGTGTTGAAGTGACCTTGTTTCCCAGTAGAATTATGATAAGTTTTCCAGCCAAGAGAAATGCGAGTTCAAAACTACAACTGCATTTATGCAAACTATGACTAATCAATTGCACAGATTGAATGAAATGATAGGTGACTGACTGACTGATTCCTTGGGGTATTTTAGCTTTGAAAAGAGGTCAGCATGGTGCATGGTTACAGGGTCGCCAAGGGAAAATGCAGAAGCAGGTAGGTTAATGGATTTGCCCAGGCAGCAGTGTGGTCTAATGTATTGTTTGGGCCTGAGATTTGGAAGACACCTGTCTCAGAGATTTTGTGACACTGAATCAGAGCTTGCAATTAGCTTTGAAAACATTTTTCAGACATGCAGTCCAGCTTCAGCTGTAAATATATATCTATAGCCGAAAGCCAAGGAGAAGAAACTTGGGCAACAGAGTTCATTAATTTAACATAGTATAATTGTTCATCCCAATTACTTAATTCTGTATCGACTCATTAATTATCAGGATCAATTATGTAACAGGGTTACCTTCTTACAGTGTATATCTTCATCAATAGTACATACACATTTACCATAAAAAAAAAAAACCAAAAAAACCCCCCCAAAACCTAAAAAAACATTCCTGGACTTCTTGCAGTTTCAGCTATGTAAGGACTATATTTTACCAGTTAAAACATCATATTGGTCACAGAAGTGAGAAAAATTCCCCAAAACAAAGAGAAAGCAGAGGAAGAAAATACTATAAACTTAAGAATATTTTTGAAGAATATCTGAAGTCCAAAGCTTTACCAGTTAAATCTTACTCAACAACAGCCATCTTCCGCATTTTTGGTGATGCAAAAGGACCTCAGAAATAGGAAATAGCTTGAGTTGATGGTCACTACTCTGCCACATTTTCAGATTTGTAAGCAAGAAAGAGGTGAGAAGTGAACAATGAGCAAACGGTCTCCATTTGCAATTCCACATTACCAGAGCACTCTTAGGGGCACAGGTAGCTTCTACTAGAAACATGACCTGAAGCATGGTACAGCCGCCTAAATTTTAAGCTTCCCTATCAGTTTAATAGTCAGCACATCACCAGAGTAATATGCAACCATACTCAGAATAACAGCCTAGGCAATAGAAGCATTTGTTTTTAATAAACACTTTTTGAAACAGTTTTTAAGCTACTCATATCCATGCAGTCTACTGTATATAGAGGAACTACTTTTTCACTGCTTTACCTTTACATTAGGCTCAGTTTGTTTTTTTTTTTTTCCTAAAAATTTGCTACTCTGTAGGTCCTTTTGTCCTGGCTGACCTTAGAGTCTTTTGTTATAGCAGTCTCATGTAGCCAAGTCAACAAATTTTGGTATCCACTGGTAGAAATACTGGATACCAAAGGCAGAGGAAATGACTGCTGGATTATGAAGGAAGTTGAATGATTTATTAATCTATCAATGAACCAGATGTTGAATATCTGGAGAAATCTACTTCAGTTGAAACAAATCTTGCTGCCATGTGCAACTTTTCTGGTAATTCCTAGTAGTTTTTTTCTACCACCTGTGTGCACATTGTGTTTATGAACTACCTGGAAGTTAAAGCTTGTAACACTTGGGTTCCTTTTGCCTCAAAGGAAATTAGACTTTTGGAAAAAAAAAAAAAAGGAATTGGCATCTTTCTATGTAGACCAGAAGACCAGAATAATCTAACAGGTATTTGCCACTTTTAAGGTTGACTAGCTGTGACTTGTGACTCAATTTAGCTGTAGTGAAATGGTACATGGGAATCACACTGAGTCATACCTGTAGCCCACTGAGTATAATCTGAAACTCTGTATGAAGACAAAGGTCTGCTAGCATGCTCCAGGTAGCTAAAAAGAGATAGAGAAAAAAACCATTTATCACACACACATTTCATGATTGCAATCGGAGTCTCCAGCAGTAGACACGCTACCCTGTTTAACTAATGTCAGTTACGCAACAACAGATCAATAGAATTTAATAATTCATTTGGAGGCCACAGTATGGATGAAAAAAGAGAAATCTGTAACCTAAAGTTAATCAACAGAAAGGACAACTTGTGTGGAGTGGTTTTTTGTGTGTGTTTGTAAACAGGATTCACTAGCTTCAATGTATTGAACAGATTCCAGTCTTACTCAGAGCATTTAATAACAAATTCTTGCTAAAAGGTTCTCAGATCTGTGCACCCATGTGAGGCTGGATCTAATAAACTTTCTATGACAGACAACTTTATAGATGGTTGTCTGTGGTTGTGGGGTGATTTTTCCCAAGGTGGTTAAATATCTCTCAAAAATACATCATATTTATAAGTTGGTTTACAATACTTATGAGTTTTAATTAACATTTCTGTGAATCAGGTTATGTGTCTTAAGCTAGTATTATAGAAAGAAGTCTTTTATATGTACTATGTATTTTTAGTGATTAAGAATATTGGGAGCTAGATATGAAATTATTTTTGTGAATGTTATAATCCACTAAAAGGAAATAAATTCATTTGCTAATTTTCAGATAATTGGGGATTTAACAGTCTGCAGTGTTCAGAGCTTCTGCCACCCTTTAGCACCTTCTGTTGCCGTTTTTATTGTTTTACTGAATAGTAATACACATGCCTGACTAATAATGCCGTGTGCTATATTGATTCAAGGTACTATAACTGCCAGGATGATGGAAATGCTGTCTCCAATGGTCCTTGACACCTCATATATCCAGATTATGATTTGCATTTATTCCCATAGGATTTAGTGATTGACTATATCTGTATGCCCTTTGAGAATGATGTACTTTAGATCTCTAAGTAGAAGAAATCTGTGTGGGTGATGAAGCATTTTATTCATAGCCCAGTGGGAATCCATAAACATAATTTGTCCTTTGCTGTCAGTTCATTGGCTCCTAAGTACAACTTTCTATAGCTTCCTTCCAGGTCATAACATATTTTGTGAGAAAATTAAAAAGTGAAAAGCAATGAAGTTTGATACATCAGTTTAAAAATCGCATTCTGAGTCAGGGTTGTAAATAATGTTCTGAAGTTCTCTATACTACGGGTGTGCTGAAAAGAAGGAAGGCTTTTGTATTCCATTCTGCTTGCAGCAGTCATCTGGAAATATTGCAAGTGATTGATGAAGAATTTTCCTGGTTTTGCTAGGGCAGAATCCCAGGCCAGCCATGGTCTGCAGGCCATTAGCAGTTTGGAGTCAGCCAGGGCAGGTGAGCTGAGCTGGCTCACAGGTGTGCCCCACACCATAAATGTCACACTCAGTATAAAAGAAGAGGGCAGGGGGGTGGTGTCTTTTATGGTGCTGGTGTTTTCTGCTCGTCCTTGTGCTCCTGCTCTTCCTTTTCCTCATTCCTAGAGGGGCTCACTTACTGCTCTGCTCCCAAGGGCTGCTTTCTCATTTGTTGTGACTTCTGTAAGTTTGTTGGGCTGAATATAAGTTTGGATGCTTCATTTTGGCATCAGTTTTAGTTTTGCTGTTCCGTTAAACTCATTTTCATTTCAACCCATGGGCCATCTCTCTTTTTTCTGATCCTCCTTCTCTGCTGGGAAGGGGTCACTGGGTAGTAGTGCCAGATATGGATTGAAGATAGACAGGCGGTAAGTTCAGGCTCACATGAAACCAAAAATTTTCAATTTTGAACTTGTTTCTGACTTATTGTGGTTCTATCAATTAATACACAGTTCTACTTTCTGTTCCTCGTGGTTGATTAAATAAGTTGATCAGTGAATGTCCTATGTCGGTGAAGATTTGTCAATACTACCAGAAGGAAGTGCTTGATTTATACAAGGATGTGTCTATATATGCAGACATACACACATTTATGCATGTATATATCCTTTTTTTTAACCAGAAGTTTGCCATCTGTTCCCCTATTAAATTTAACAGCTCATGAAACAGAAGTGCAAGTCTAGAAGAATTGTTTCTATTGGACACTACTGGGAAGTGAGGGGTATTGCTAAATGCATGCTCCATTGCTAGTTTGTGATCTATTCTTAGACAAACACCAAGCTTCTATGTTATCAACTTCTGGCTGCTTTTGATAAATTTTGTAGCTAACATTCTGCAACTGAGCTGGTTTCCATAATAATTCTCACGTTACTCTGAAGTTAATAGGAATTATGCCCTTTAGATATAAAGAAGTTTCTGGTAGTTTTCTGTGGTGGTGTCAGGTTCTTTTTTTCAGTATGAGGCTATTGGGAAAATTAGATGACTAAGCACAGTCTGCCCAGAGATGTTGCTGTGTCTTTCATCTGGAAAAACTGTCCTGGTAAATTCATAAATTTTCATTTATAAAATCCCTCACATACAGTTATCTTAAATACATTGTTTGATTTTTCTGAAAACTAGCTATAGTGTAGCTTATTCTCACAAGAACTGTATCTCATAAAAGTTGTTTTAAATTGGGATAAAAATGGTTGCATGAGACAAAACTAAGAAAATCAAACTGTAAATTTTTCTTTACAGCATGCTTCCTTTTGTGTGAAAAAGCAGACATCTCTGTTAGAAAGTTGGAAGCTATATGGATGACAATACTGTATAGCACTTACTGAAAAATGCATGTATATGTGGCAACTTTTCATAGAGGGTGGATTTTGTTCTTATTGCCTTGCATAGCAAAATTTAAATGATTTTGGTACTTTGCTCTGCCTGCATAGGCTTGTACTAGCTTCAGCATGCATGCACTCTCCATATGCTCGGAATCAAGATCCATCTCGTGAAAGTAGGAGAAAACCATATTTTTTTCTTGAGGAGGGGGTTGGAAATACCTTGGCTTTAGCTGGTGTAAGAAGGGGCAGATCCTTGTATCAATTTAGATGTTTGTGCTGCTGGTCTTGCACCAGTTCCTTTCACATCCTGAAAAATTTTCCTTGGTATCAGCTAGAAGTGCGCTAGAGAGGGTATTCTTCCCTCTGTTGCACCATGTGGATTATATCTTCATTACATCACTGAGAATATTGTTCTTCGGAAACAATTGCAATAGTCACACTTTTTTCAGTGTTAAAATTCAGATCTATAAAAATGTTTAGTTTTTACACAATTTTAAAAGTACCTTTTTATTTTTTTCACGCATGGTCAGATAAACGTTCTCAACATAAACTTAGATTTTATTTTCCAAACAGGTAGTATTGCTCATAGTACTAGAAAGATATCTGTAAACACAAGCCTAACTTGAGACAGTAACCCAGCAGTGCTCTAGTATGTAAAGATGGACCTGTTAACATTATAAGTCTTACTGTACATGTGATTTGGAAGCAAATCTCTTGATTGCCCATATTTAACTGTACTTTGGCTCCCATCATGGATAAGCCCTTGAGCAGCTGAACTGAACTTCTTTTAGAAGAATGCTGAAGCACAAGACTTTACTCAGGAAGCACAGATCATGCACCCAGCAGATAATGAACGCTGGGACACCAAGACCTGACTGAATCTGTGGAGCAAAACTGACTAAAATATTGGAGCAAACGTTGTGTCCTCAGCACAGGCTGTCTGGCTTTACAGATTTGATTTTGCTGTTCTGCACCTCTTGCTAATGTTGGCATAAGACATGACTATGTAATGCAAGAAAACATTAGGCACAGCACAACATAACATTAAAATTACCTCAGCTAGCATAGAAAACCAGGTGCACTTCCCCAGAGTAGTGCAAACTGTTGCAAGAATTTCAGCAGTTAAGTGGTTCTTCCACTGTTTATCACAAAGTTAGCCAATTTATGACCACAGCCTTACCAATGCTCTGATGAAGTACCTATTAAAGAAATGTATTCTTAGTTATTCATAAATAACTTTGAAAGTTGTTACAGTCTCAGTACTGATGAGCTTAAGTCTGAATGCTCTGTTGGACTCCTTTATGAAAGTGAACATAATTAAGAGAATAGAACCAACATTCTTTGGGTAGAATGTGCAAGCCTTTTTATCTTAATATCTTCCACAGGTGGGTTTTTTAGGATTTTTTAACTGTAATATTTCTGTACTAATTTCTTACAAACAGTCATTTTAGAAGTGATAGAATTACATCACCATCCACTTTCATCTTATACACTTAAATAAAATTTATTCTTCAAAAAGACCTATTCTTCAACCTACGTATGCTTGTCTAAGTTACTTGGGTTTGCAATCATCATGACATATCCTAATTTTATTTCAGTAGTCTAAACAACAGCCACTGTCGTACTTGGATTGTTCATCCAAAGCTTGTATTTCAGGGTTAATGAGCCTCTCTAGAAGAGCAGAAATATGATTTTGATCTTCAGAGGAGCTATTTGTTGTACCCTGACATGACCATTTCCATGTTGTTTCTCGCCCATTCATCCTCCTGCAGAAACATACCTCCAATGATTTCTCCAGACCACTAGAAATAATTGTTATGGGAGATATGGAAGAGGGGTATATTGGGGCAAGAAATTATGAATATCCTGGTGGAGCTGGATGGGCAGCAGGACAGAAGTTTTTCCTTGTAAGAGATGACTTGGGAAATGAAGATTTTGAGAAGTTCCTATTTCTATTCTTGACCGGACATTTGCCAAAATTGCATTAGAAGAATTTTCTTGCTGCATGCAATTTGTAAGTGTGCCTCAGTTTTCAAACATCTCAGCTAATTTACACACATTTTGATTAAACATTTGTGCTCATGGCAGCCAAGGACAATTAGAATTGCCATTGCAGGTCAAATCACTGATCTCTTAATTCAGTGTGCTATTTTTGTCTGCAGTCGATACCAGCTGCTTCAGGGAAAGAAAACACATAAAAAACAATTATGGAATAACCTACCCAGAGGCAAATAATCTTCTGAATCTTGTCTACCTGTATGTGTGTATCATCAATTGTGAAACTTTAAAATGTAGAGAAACCAAGAAAGATAGCTGGAGGAGCAGGGAACTACTAGGGAGGACTGATTTTATGGTAGTAAGATGTTAGTAAAGATGGAGTCTTCAACATACCTCATAGTAGCATTTTTATAACAGTTTTCAATTTAATAATTGTAAACAAAATATATACTTGCTCTTACCTTCCCAATATCAAAAGAATGGACCCTAAAATCATAAGAATGGTTGTATATCCTGCTTTTATTATCTTTGGTTTTGTGATGTTCAGCTCTCAAGATGAGAATTTTGCTGGAGTGCAGGAGAAGGTTCTTTCCTGCCCCTATGAGGAGAGTGGGATCTGTTTCAATTCGTGGCATGTACACTTGGCTTGAATGACAGTGAGCAGACTAAATTTGGGGCTTGGGCTTCAGAAAAACTTTCTCCCTGACTCCATTCATGTTGAATAAATACACAGAACAAGATTATATCTATATATGAATGAGTAATTAACAAATTATATGTGGACATATGTTTTGCTCTCCAGCTGCGTTCTGCAGAGATGTGTTTGAATCTGCTGTCTTTTAGTATTCTGTACTTCATGGGTTAGAGAGGGGGAGCTCTGGAGCAAAAGAAGCTCCTATATTAAACTGATTTCAGCTTGAATAACCTCAGTGATTGTAATGGTCCCTTGATAGAGACCATCTGAATTCAGTGAAGTCTCAATTTTAAGAAACCAACACAAAGTCTGAACTTTTGTTTCTGTAATATAATACGACAGAAAGCAAGACAACTCAGGAATTTTAGGGTGTCCTACAGGGACAACATATGGCTCATACTTGCAAGTGCCTTTGTGCATTGACAGCGCTTTGTTTACGTTGCAAAGCTGTGACTTTGAAAGCTGCCTAGTGGATTTAATTTTAGTAGGAACCAGGCATCCAAAACTCAGGTGGCTTTGGAAAAAAATTCAGCCAAAAAGATTTTCTTCCTTATGGCTGAACACGCATCATAAATAGATGCCAAAGCTTTTTCATCTTGCCCAGGTGAGGGAAGTCCTTCAAAGGCAAGTAGACCTTGGCAACAAGTAAAGATCTTTTCCCAGTTGTATAACCAATGCAGCACAGCTATATGTTACCACAGAACTCGCTTTATACCAGGCTTGGTTGACAAAGTGAAATTTATTACTATCGGACAAAACCTTTAATGGTCAATTATCACTCAACTTTCTTTCTGTTCTGGTTTGATTTATTTTGTGTCACATTGAAAAAAGAATATAATTTGATGAGTTGCAGGAAATAAAGTGGAGAAAAGAGATTATCAGCACTTCATGATTTTTGATTCTATGTTGAATTTTCTCTGAAACTTTACAGAGCAAAGAATAGTTGTTTGAGATTGATGTTGCACACTGCAACAAGCAAATTCCACTCAGGGTCAACTTCTGTCTTAATGGTTTTTCAACTTCTTTTCAGTTTATAGAATCTTAAAAGTTTATAATATAGTGATTTTCTGTTGCTATGGACTGTGTATAATATTTATGAATTTCTTTTTGAAGCAACCAGCTGGAGACCCTTTAGCACTTTTCCGCAAAACCCTCCTTGTTGTGTTATGTGCAATTGCTTTATATCAACTTTTGCTTACGGTCTTTTAACGTGCTTTCAGTATTCTTGCCTCAGGTGCTTTGAGTTCATTTTCAAGTATTTCAAGCAATGGGATATAAAGACTGAAAAGATTTCCATGTTTCCTGACACACAGAAGCTTCATAAATCAAACTTAGTAAATCTGTTTTGGAACTGCAGCATGAAGGAAACCATCATTCTCTAGTTTAAGGTAGCTGGTCACTGAGCAATAGGTTATTGCATTCATTGTCTTCCAATCTTGCAGGTTGTAAATAGCCTTTACAACAGGGAATGATATGTTATGGACTTGTCTAATTTGGGGAAACCTCAAAGAGCTTATATTTCAACTGGAACAGCTGGCCACAGCACAACAAAATGAGGCCGCTGCGAGCCTCCCTATAAGCAGTTTATGATCTTTAGGGGAATCAGAGGAAAGCTACTGAGGTACAGCCAAAGGAGTATATGAGATGGGATGCAAAGAAGCTGTTAAAAGGCTGTAAGCAGATAAGAGGACTAGGAATAAAAAGTAAGAGCAGGGTGTGCTCTTTAAGTCTGTATGCTTTCCAATCCTGTCTCTGGCAACTCAAAGGCTTAACTGAAAAGACTGACCTATTGAATTTCTGTTCTCAGACTTGGAAAGCAGTATTTTAATACCTGTGCTTGTCTTCCTGACAGGATAGTATGAGAAACCTTCATCGTTTTTTAGTGGGATGTAATTACTGTACTGATGCATCTTGTACCTAAAATTTGGAATGGACCTGCTGGTCATTCTGACCATCGTCAGCACGAGTCTGTTTCCCCCTGTGTATTCAGAGTTTCTGCAATTAAGCCCTTCTTACACAATGAAGTTTTATTCACACGTATCATTCTCATTAGAAACAATCCATTTGTCATTCTGCCTGTTATGACACTTTAATTTAGTCCATTTTCCCTGCTTGTCCTAATTGCTAAACCATAAATACCTCCTCTGTCACTAAGCACTGATTTTATAGCAGTTGTGCTGTGAATGTAGTAGTATAGATGATGTCACAAATGTAGGACTATAGATATATGAACATAGTAAGGGGTATTTTCTATTATGAAGAGTTCACAGTGTAAAGAAAGCACCATTATAAGTACAGTACAGGACTGCAGAGGGATTATGTACTTTGTTGAAATAAGACAGGAAATTGGTAAGAACACTTGGAATTAAGATGAGATCTTCTGAATGCCATCCCATTGTCTGTAACTGGTTTTGTCTGCTTCCTTATTGTTCTGTTAGCTAAGAAACATAGATGTCAGAGCAACAACAGGTGTAGCATGGCTTCACAGATACTACTGGCACTGTTCTGGTGTTGCATGCATTTCAGATTAGGCTCATTAGCTTTCAATCTTCCTACATACTTTAGTAATTTGAGCTCTCTGAAATGTGTTATTTTCTTTTGAATGTGCAAATTATCTATCTTTATGATAGTTTACTTTATTATGAGCATCACTCTATCTCCAGTACAGTAAGAGGAGCCGTATAGGAACAACATTGCTGAACTTAATGAAACGTTGTCTTTGTGTTCAGTATTCACAATGACATTGGACTATTCTTACTGTCTTATCACATTCAAACATAAGTTAGTATTTATTACCAACTCTTCATCCATGTGCCTTTTGTTTTCTATAAATTTAAGAAATGGATTAATATGAATGGCATTTTAGGCAGGGATAAGAGATACATTGTATACTGTCCAAATTAAAACTAGGTAAATTGCTTACCTCAATTTATCCTTTGCTAATCCCCATTCTCAAAAAAGCCTTAGTATCTATTTCCATAGGTGTATACAATTACATTGTATTTCCCAAAGAATATTGGGTTCCTTTACTTCAAGCTAAATATAATTCTGCCTTTATTTTCTACTCTCTTTGAATTCCAGTGTATTATAGCTTTGTTTCAAGTGTTTTTGTACTTGCTCTCTAGTAAGGTTTTTTAAAAATTTGTTAATTATTTTATTAAAGTCTAAATCACTACAATTTCCATTTTTCTAAGGGCCCAATTCCCTATTTTAAGAATCTAATCTTATCCAAGCCTCTTCATCGTCCCATCTACCTTTCTCATTTCAACAATGGCAATTATTTCCATATAGAGGGAGGCAGTATCATGGCTTAGCAGTTTAAAAGTAAGACTGATGTTTCAAAATGAGCAACAAGGTTAAGCTTTGAGGATTTATAGTCCTCGCCTGCATAAGCACTCAGAGTGTCTTTGTGGGCTGAAGTATGATGGGAATGCATGGATCTGCCAGCACACTCTTGATAAAGAACGGCAGTCTCTTATCTGGACATCAGCATATGAGATTTCAGAAAACCTTAATGAAAGTATGCATGAGAGATCAGATCAGTGCAAAAAGGATGAACATAGTTACCTGCAGCACTAATGATCACTATGCCTTTTCCCAGGTGAAAAGGTGTTGGGTAATGCTCTATAAATCAATGTTTGGAAATTTCTGATAAAGAAGACAGCTTTTTGATTGGCATGAAGTGTAGCTGGGTTTAAAAAAGTCACACAGTTCCTGAAGGAAGCATACCAAGAAATTATGATGAAAATGCAATACACAAGTAATTCAACATCAGAAAGCTAAAAGCATCTCAACTTACAGGCAAATTTTAAACATAAAAGATCTGCAAACAACAAACAGTTAAAGAGAGAAATTCTGTGTCTTGGGCTGTGTGTTGGAACTGCAATTGTAGTATTTTCTTATTTTTGTCTCTGAGTACAGTCTACTGCCATGAACACAAAAATTAAAAGATTAAAACTCATTAATTTCCTCCCTAAATATGCTTTTTTTTTTCTGGAAGAGAAGGACTATAATGTCAGACTTCTAATAATTTACTTTACCTTGCCAGTGACTACATTTTATTTAGATATCTCATGCTGGAATTGTGTCACCTCTTTGATTTTTCTTATCTAAAGAAAACAGGAACAGATACAGTAATTGGTTTTAAAAGACCTTAATGCTTGAAGCAGAACAGCAGCAGAATGAAAGTAAAAGTTAGGCATTTTGTTAGAGAAAGCATCTCTATCTGCAGCACCTTTTCAGTATATTGTTAAATTGAAATTTTCTAAAAAACAGATTCTTCTCCAAATGAGAGAATATATTCTTTTTTTATTTTAGGATACTCAACTGGGACTGGCCTAATTTTTTTCAGCCAACAATGTTACAAAATTTTGTCCAACTTAATGGTCAGGGATCCAAATAAAATAAAGCATTTGATATTATTTGTGGATACTCTGAACGGATTGCAGCTATCCTATGAGTTCTCCTTTCATTCCTTGGAAGGAAAAAAGTTCTTTAAACTGTTAGTTTATTAGATTGCACTAGTTTACTTAGCTTTGGAATTTCAGAAGTTGGACAACCCACAGCCTTTGCACTGCAAGTACACCTCTTTACTCTTCTCTTTCTATGTTCCACATAAATAACTTGCCCTTGATCAACCCAGATAATAAAAAACTGGTGATAATGAGTTGTCTTGATAATTTAGGTTTTATTAAGGCTAGGAATAGAAAATTGAAGTGTCTGTCAGACACAAAATGAGGTGAAACAGGGCAAGAAGGGTTTACATATTAAAAATGCTAGAGGAAAACAAAGCAAGCTTAAAACCCACCATCCTATGTTTTTAATACATGTTGTATAGTGTAATTTTCCCTTCTTATTCAGGAATTGATTTTCTTAGGATATTTGCTATGATCAACATGTTCACACTGCAGAAGTGAAGATCTAGTTCAGCCTTAAAACATGAAGTTATGCTTTCAGCTCTGAAGTATTTCCCTTACTCTGATGCATCTATGTTAAAGTCTGGCTTTTTTGTTTATTAGGTCTGTTGCAGAAGCGTTAATTCCTCAGTTTGCACTGCATTCTCAGAAGTGAAAGTTTGTGGCAGAGGAGCATCAGTTCTGGTTTCCTTAAAACTCTACAACATTTATTCATTGAATAAGCACTGTAAAATCATAGTGGTGGTGGTGTTGCTCATGTTCTTCCTAATGCTGTAACAAACAGTTTGTTAGAGTATTTCTGATAGTGGTAATACATCAGGAACTAATAAGAGGCTCATATCTCTCAGTGTGATAATGCACAGCAAGTTACTGTCTTGCTGCAGCTGGCTTGTGATTTGTCAAGCTATGGTGCAATAGACAGAGTGACTGTGACCTGTACCTGCTGTTTCTCAGCTCTTCTGCAAAAAGGTGAGCTGAAAAACAGCAGGTGATGCTTTGAGATAACCAGT
Organism: Buceros rhinoceros silvestris; assembly: GCF_000710305.1. Lineage (NCBI taxonomy): Eukaryota > Metazoa > Chordata > Aves > Bucerotiformes > Bucerotidae > Buceros > Buceros rhinoceros. The sequence continues at coordinate 18,083 of NW_010419067.1, forward strand.
GCAGCCTTGTTGTCCACAGGTCTGCAGTCTGGCAAGAACTACATGCACTTCTGAAATCATGTAATTTGTTTTACTCATCTTTCTCTGTGCAGTGAAGTAGGAGCCAAAAGCTGCCTCTCTGGGCATATCATAAGTAAGTCAAGTATTATTTGTAATGTACTTTGAGTGTGGAGCACCCTCAATGGACATGTTGTATGGAAAGTAAGGGTTTAAGAAGATTGTGATTCTGTGTACTAGTTAAGACTAGTCCCTAGTACCCATAAATGAATAATTAAGAAAAAAAACTTGTTAAATAAGTATGTCTAAGGCCTTAAAGAGGGAAAAATAATAGAATACTTACCTGATAAATGAATATATTCTCTATGCATTACGCATGAATATTTCATCAAAACCTTATGGCCCCCACAAATTACACCTGTTCAAAGATCTGTTTAAAAAAAAAATCACTGCTATGTAAGTATTAACTGGATGGGGTTTTATATTTTATTTTATAAGTTAGAAATATATAAATGAAGCTGATGCTGATTTGGGTCAGAATAGAAAGAATTTGGAAGATTTTGAGGCAAAAAATAGACAAATCTTCAGAAGACTAAGTGCTTATGAATTCCAACATTTTTAGCCACTCAATGCAACCTTGGCACATCTGAAAAAAAAAACCCTGGCACTTAAGTTTTGCCTTAAATTGCACAGTTCTAATTTAGGGATAGTGTCTACACGGTACTCCTTTTATTAATTTACTTAGAGATCCACATTAAGCTCAGAGCCCTCTTAGGCCAACTGATGGAATATGTGAAATATTCCTTGTTCCAAAAGTTTGCAATTCAAGTAGAACAGGCAGGAAAATGTTCTGAGTTGAGGTTCATGAATCTGCATAGCACAGCAGAAATTTCCCCTAAATTCCAGTCTAGGAACATACACTGGTGTACATGGTGCTTTCCAAGCCAGTAAAAACTTGCTACTGCTACAGTGCTGAATTCCAGTCAAGAATAACTGTGGGGCTTGGAGCAACCCGGTCTAGTTGAAGGTGTCCCTATTCATGGCAGAGGGGCTGGAACTAGATGATCTTTAAGGACCCTTCCAACCTTAAACATTCTATGACTCTGTGATTCTATAATTTAGATTTAAGCTTAGAAGTAAGCAGGTAAATAATCCCATTTAACTATCCACATGGTTAAACATGTGGGCTTGTGTATGTGAACAGCTTTTTTGGATCAGGACCAAAAGGCTTTGCACTTGCCACAATGTGAAGAAACACAATACTACAAAGTGTGCCCCATGGAGCTGCCACTGAATTCTAATCAACTTACTCCTTTTCTCAAACAGATATTTCTCTCTGACTAGATAAAATTTGTTTCTGCTGTTTCTATTCTTTTCTTAATTAAGATAATGTTCTTTTCAAGTGGTTTTTAATGCTGATGTTCTCTGCTGCCTATTCTTTCTTTTTCTTTCAAATAATGGTATATGCAGAGTGAAAGCAATCAGCATTTTCTGGAAAAGTGTAAACAACCCCTACACTACCCTGCTAGTATAAATTTAATTGTTATGTTGCCTGAAGATGCGCATAACTGGCTCGTAAAACCAATGCTGCCAGAAAATACTTGCGATCTCCCCCTTGCAAAAAACCTTTTATTTTCCTACATGGTTCATCTATTTTTATCTCTCTAGACTGTTCTTTTTTGAAAAAATCTAAAGCTAATAAATTCTTCCTTGCTTACCATAGTTCTAACTTAATTTGTGAGATTCCATAATGCTGATCTTGTCTATCTCCACTAAGTTATTAGCATACTCGTCACTTAAACTGAATAATTTGGAATAGGCATTATCTGGTGAACTTTAACTTTTTTCTTATTCCTGGACTGTGAATAAAGATATAGAAAGATTAAAATATATATATTCTCCTGTTTATACCATGCCTTAAGTCTTTTAAGTTTGGAAGGGATTTACATTTTCATGTGTAAAAATCATAAATATTCTTACCAAAAAAAGCATATAAAAAGTGTATTGAATGTACCTGATATGCAGAACACTGATCCAAAAAAGCTGAAACGTGGGCACAAAGTTATAGCACCTGAAATCACTGTGCATCCTATGCAGCTGTAGTAGCAACATCTGCTCATAGTGGAGTGAGAATGGCCCAGAAAATCCTACCTGAAACTTCCTAGAGGGACATAATTTTCATAGATGTGGGAAATCTCTGCTGATATGAACAGGAGGAAAAAACCCCACAAAACAACAAAAAACCCCCACCAAACCCAGAGCCACAATTGTAAGAGTACTTAACAGAAAAAAGGTGAAGTTTTTAATTTAAGGATCATAAACCTTCATTAACACAAAGAGAGATAACTTACTCAAGTGTGCCCTCAATAAAAGGACGCCTTGTCCTAGCAGAGTTTGATACTAAAGTGAAGTTAAACAACATGAAGGGTGTTCATTCAGTGAAGATGCATCTGAAGTTTTAATGCTGTGCTGAGTCATCTTGGTTTGAATGTGCAGAGATCAGTGGCCTAGTGAGAGAATGATATCTAGGCCTGTTACACAGCTCAAGTTTGTGAGCACGTCGTCGCGTGTAGATATTGAAGCCCTTTAGTAAGCACTACTTCACTGCAAGGGTGGCAACAAAATACTTTGCATTTTGGAGTGCATTAGCCCTGGAAAAATGGATGCGCAGAGGACAAGAAGGCTTCAGCTGTTTAATGGCTGTCAGCCCTGAGAGGAAAACTGAGGAAAGGCAAAGACACCTTTAGCATCTGTCTGTCAGACATCTGCAAACATGTCTTCCAGAGAGTCCATCACAGTTACAATCCCTTGACATTTGGATTACGCAAATGTGGAAACATCCAGTCAAAACCGGGAAATCCCCATCTGTGCATTCCTGAATCCAGTTCTGGAATTCAGCTCCTGAAGCCAGTTTTCATCTGCCCCTGAGTCCTGTCTGGGACTTCCCCAGCACCTGCCCTGCAGCATCAGTGGTGATGGTGATGTGATTGCCATCAGGGGTGTTCAGTTTCATATTGATTTTGTATACGTTTCATTTTATTGTTATTATTTTCATTAAAGTAGTTTTAGTTTTGTTTTCCAATCTGTAAGTGTCTCTCTCTTATTCTCTTTCTTTTCCCTTTGAGAGGGACAGGGGTTAATAGAGAGTGCCTGTCATTCATCTAGTGACCAGCCTGGTCCTACCCCTTGACATCATGAAAGGTGGGAGACATTTGTACACTAAAGGTCACATGTAAAGGCAGGGAAGTAAGAGTATTCCACTTAGAATGTTGAGTTCTTTGATTTAAAATACTGACCTAAATGAAGGCTTTATGGGGGCAAAATTTACTCTACACAATTCGATTCACTCTGTTGCAGAAGCTGGGTTGTGCAATCCAGTGATGAGGAGAGCTGCCTCTGACAGGCAGAAACTATAAGCAGAGTGGAAAGGTAGCTAGCAAGGGCCTGTGCCAGCCTGGCTGGAGTGTGGGTGTGCTTCTGTAGTGTTTTTCATGCCAGCCTGGGCAAATTAAACTTCAGGCTCTTCCACTGCATATATTCTCAAGTGAAGAAAAAAAACCATTTGAGTTTTATAGATTCAAATACTTTTAATTAAGACGTCACTTCTTAAGTTTAAAATTGGCTCAAACCATTCAAAGAATTTAATTATGCAAACAATCATGACTAAAACACAGACAATTTCCTGGGGATTAATAACCAGTGAGGGAAGCTGAAGGTATGAACTGCAGACAAGGGCCATTAAATCCATCTAGTCATTAAACTTCAGGAAATGCCCTATGTTTCAGTCAGTAGTTGAGAAAGAAAATAAAACCAGGTTCTGCTTTACTCTGGCATAATTTTTGGATCATTCTATTGAATTTGAATTTACTTTTATCAGACTTTCATTTCAGTAGAAACCAAATTTCTTCACTATGAGATTCAGCTACTTAATTTACCATGCCGTTTGTCTTAGCATGCAATATACAACACTGCTACATGAGTAAGTCTGAGGTCTGTTTTTATTTAGATCATTAGAGGAAATAATATGAAATAAAACCATACTTACGATTACACATATAAAATACTAACATATTAAAGACGTTGCCAGCATTTCAAAAAGATTTGTTTCTGTTTTTACTGGGAGAGAAATACAAAATAATCAAAAACTAGTCACTGCTTGATCTAAGAAAGCCATTGAACCTTATGGAAAATAAACAACAAAACTAAAATGGTATGTGCTATTAACTTTTAATTAATTGGCTTTTGCGTGTGATCACTCACCCGTAGTTTAATGCACTGTCGTCAGCTCCAAATTTCTATTTTCTGTTGAGATGTGCTTCTTCATGCAGTGTTGTGTTTTGTTATTTCATTGTAACAGCATACCAGAAATTGTTGCCTATCAAAGCAAGAATGACAAATCCGATTGAAGATCTGGCAGTTGTTTCAGAAATAGGTTTAAACATCAGTAGACTAGAAGTAGTCTATAACTATAGCCATATATTCC
>NW_010419067.1:22640-32747 GCF_000710305.1 Buceros rhinoceros silvestris
TACTCTTGCCCTCCTCCCCCATCCACATTCTAAATAAAGGATGACTTGCTAGAGTTGAGAAAAATATTACTTAGATTTGGTTAGGATTTCAGAGAAGTAATTTGCAATAGTGCTATACAGAAGAAATGGGCTCCATGTCTTCCTAATTTACAAATGTATTTATATTTAGATATGTATGTGTGTATTTATAATATATGTATATTTAAATGTGTTTAGATGACAAAGCAAGTTCTGTATCTTGAGAATGGTTTCAAAAGTTTATCATTCCTGGATTATATATTAACACTGAGAAAAATGGGAAAATTCTGAGCTATTCCAATTACTTTGCAGCAAGGTCTCTGGAAGACAAAAAGAGCCAAGACAGAAAATCTGGTACTTACGGACACAGAGAATAATATGGCCACTGTGATAATATGCAAACTGAAAGGACTGAGGGGAACAGAAATGGATCTTCTACATGCAATGAGGGAAAAAAGCAGGAGGAAGGAGACACTTCATGTCAAGGAGGGTTTCATTAGTTAATTTCCTACTTAGACTAAACGCAAGCTTTGAAACAAGACAATATTATTACAAAAAGTAATTATCAACATTTTAATAGAGATTCTTATTACTCTTTCTATTCACTGGCCACAAAGCCACATAGCAGAGGAAGTCTTTCAACTCTGTTCTGAATTCTTTGCATGGATTTACAAAATAACAAATATTAAGCAAAATGCTGTAGATTAAGCTGATTTTGCTAGACTTCTGTTAAGCTAATTTAAGGACCAGTATCAGACAAAGGAAATATCCTGCCTGTCCTTAGGTAGCTCAATTCTTCATACTATCTTTTTGGCATTCTGTGTCATTGAAATACCACCTGGAATCAAATGTGAAAGTTTCCTCTGGTGTGCAGCAAAAAACTTCCTTTTAGTCTTGCAATGCCATTTCAGAATTAAAGTAGGAATATTAAGCAGACTGGTCCCAGAAAAGCAATATCAATAGAAATGAAACCAGCTGTAGAATACAAAATAGAGGAAATATCAATTACTACACAAAGAGACCAGCTCAGAATTGGTTATCGTACAGCCTATACTGTGAAATATCTGCTCTCAGGGACCAATTGTGCAGACCAAGAAATCATGTGTGTAGGAGCTGTGTTCATGTATAGCAGGAGAATGATAGTTTTTTTTTTTTCAGAAAGATGGACGTCTCTAAATGATACCAAGTACACTGAATAAAGCACTTTTGTCACATGTCTGTTTTCTTGATTTAGGAAGCAAAAAATAATGATTGCTATATAGATTCTGATCCAAATAGTGCACTTATGGGCATTTGGAGACCTGCTTAGCATCATCTATCACTCATGACACCTGCCAATATTTCATTTTTTCTGACCTATCTCAATGGGAGGCATCCCTTTGGACTCCAAAAGGTGGAAGGTTATGAGTTTTTGTTGTATGCAATGAAACATAAAGGTTAAATGTGGCATCCAGCAGGAAAGCAGTCGAATAAGCTGATCATAGTTATTTCTGTCATGTCAGCCATTTCTCAGTGCAGTAAGGAAGAGAGTATTTTGTCCATCATTGCCTCACTTATAGTAACAGAAAAGGACTGATGGAATAAACACAGGTGGTAGCAAGACCTCACTCAGGGAAAGATGGATATGGGGAGCAGGAGATTTTGGAGGAAAAGAAAGGTAACAAGATTATATGCTGGAGAGAGGATGATAATAATTTACAGCACTTTTCTTCAGTGTCATTTCAGTTGGCCTCAGGCGTCCTTTTGCTTCTTGTATTCTCCTTGGTTTATACCCCACCTGATTTCTATGAATCCCACTCTTAAGGCTGCAGTGGTCCATCTACCCTGCAGTTCTCACTGTCTGGAACTTGTCACTAACATTACTTTGTTTTTCATATGCAGTGAATGCTTACCCAAATTGTGAGCACATATGTAAATACATATAATAATTATGAGTTATAAATAAATATAATAATTATGAGTTCTGGCTTTAACTTTCATAAATCAGCAAAACTAGTCTGCTGTCACAGGTTGCTTTTGGGAGCTTAGCACTTGTCTATAATAGCAAATTATTAGGAGGGTCTAGGCAAGTCCAGGAGAATGATAAATGTGAGTGAACTGCCCCAGAAAGCAAGCTAGCAATAAAAAAATGTGGTGGTTGTGGACAGCTCATAGTCAGGCCCTTTTGAACTTTCTGGTACAGCACCACCTAAGCGTGCTCCTTGCTGTATTGTGCTTGCCTTGTGTGAAGTGCTTTCCTGGGAGTCATTGCTCATTGTAAGATTATTCTTCATCCTGGAACAATGCTGTTGGGAACTGGGCACTTCTAGAGCACTTCAGAATTCATTTTTATCGGTTGCTCATTCCTCTTCTCACTCCAGTAATTACAGGTAACTCTTTAATGAATTCAAGTTACCCAGCATGGTTTTGTATAGGTAGAAACTTCTACAGAAGGCTAACAAGGACACAAATGGTAAGAGTTAAAGAGAAATTGATCATGTTTATCAGTGTTTCAGTTAGCTTTGAAAGTTTATTTTGGCATATAAGGGTTGGCTAGAAAATTAATAGGTGCTTCCCAGTCTTCCTAACAAAAGATTGTTGCTTCTGCAGCATTTAGTCATCATACTTTCTTCACAAAACTGACTATAGATTTGGAGGGGATCTCATTTTGCGTTATAATTCGTAATCCCCTTAAGGTTGAGACAATGGTTGGAAGGAAGAACAGTTTTGCAGAGTCCAAATGCTTTCTCTTTCTCTCCAGCTCTCCTTGCATTGGAAAATGTTTAGCTTGCATTCCAGAAAAATCCACTCTGTAAATTGATATGTATACTTATATATAAGGGTGTAATTTGTCCGCCATTCTTTATGAAGAGTATACAAAAATGGAGCCCACAGATACACCTTGTTACTGATCTTTTTGACCAAGACCAGAAGGAAAAAAAAGACTTGATGTGATAACAGTATGTTTGAAGTGTACTGGTTGTTCTGACTGTAAGGATACTCCTTAGTATGTTTACTTCACTTTAATAAATACCTGTAGAATGAGATCTCTGGAGCTTCCACAAGAACCTCATAGGAGGAATGGAATGGCAGGAGTGGAGATGGAGATGAGAAACATGGATGTTGGGGTTTTTTTGGCATCTTTCTTTTTCTCTGCAATGACTTCTAACACTTTAATGTCCAGATCACTGTTTTATTTCACTGTAGAAATCCTTTTCTGTTGGGGGGTCTCTCCCCAACTATTAGGGTCACCAGTTGTGGTGGGCAACAGTTGTTGCAATCAGTTGGGACGGACAACGCGACAACAGCTTGTGTGCACACAAAGACTTTATTGAAATACAAGTGCAGCAACTGCTGCGCCTGCAACTGCGATTCTGAACTGTGTTCTCTCTTATCATGATGCTTTATAATCTTCTAGTACTTTGTTTATTATACGTGCCCTACTTGGATTGGTTTCAAGTGCACTCTTCTCCAGTCAGCTTCTGACCAAGCCCCTCTGTCTCCTCCTAAACGACACGCCTCCTGCTGTTGACTGACGGCAGGCTAATTCCGCTTCTTCCCTGCCGGGGTCACTCCCACACCTTTCAGTATCATTTTCTTAGTAAAAGGGCAAAGTTGTCTGTGTTAAAGTGGCCATTTAGCATCTGGCTCTGTGAAAGGTACTTCCCATTTGTCTGTTGAGTATTTTAATGCCTTTTAAAATTTCACTGATATGGCACTTTTTTAAAGACCTGAGTGAATTGAAAGCACACACCTTGACATAGCACTCTGTGTCTGCTTACAGCGATTTGACTGTAGGAGCATCTTTTTAAAATGTTTCTTTCAGACAGAATGTGAAATATACTTTTCTTCTTGATAGTAAAATTATAAATAGGGCTTTTAAAGTTGTCATGTCACAATCTGATCAGGTATTTGGTGGTTGATGTATTAAATGAGCTCATTTGTTATCATCAGACAAATAAACCTATAATTCTGAAAGAAATTCAGGTTCTCGTGCTTCCTTTACATGGTAGGGGTCTTCAAAATCAAGACTTTTGGCAGCAAGTTTCAAGTCTCATCCCACCCGTGGCAGTGAGCTTTCTCCTTTCAGCACCAAAACTGTGCTGGCTGGTGTTGGCCTCTCTGTTTAATACAACCAGATTTAGTTTTGTACAAAGGTGAAGTTCTGTTTTCTCCTGACAAAAAATGCGTGGTAAGGTAAAATCAACCTAATGAGTCAAAACTCCGATTTGATTTTTTAAGAACAGGTGTTAGAGTATTTCTGATCTCAAGGAATTAATTCAACTCCTCTATTTTGTATATTCAAGTAATAAGATTTTACTAATTTAATATAGTAAACAAAGCAAATATCACTTCCCTTCCTCCTTTTTTTTTTTTTTAATAGCAGGAGATTGTGAATATTAACTGTGACTTCATTTTAAGAGGTATGCTAACATCTGAGAGAGGTAATCCAGGAATAACACAGGGACCTTACTTGAAACTTTCACCTCTCTACCAAAAAAACCTGACAGTATTACTTTTTTTATCATATGCAAGGAGACATTTCAAATCAGCTTATGTTGGGAGCTTCAAATTCTTCTAATATGAATAGTTTAGGATAGTAGAGTTTCTTTCATGTTGTTTCTCAGGTGACTTTGCGTTTTTTATATTTCAGAATGTCAAGACGTCTTGGCTATGCTCATGCTGCATGCTCCAGCTGTCAAACTAATGTCAAGTCCTAATTATGAGGTTTTTTAGCTGATCCCGTGTGACTGGATTTTCAAACCAGAAGGTAACAGGGTACTGAAGTTCAGCAAGTCATTTTCTGATGGTCAGAAAAGAGCAAGACAAATGGTCATTGATGGAATATAATCTGAATATAAAGTCTTTTTCCGTCATCAAGTATTCAGAGCATGTGCTGTGTACTCCAGAGCATAATACTTAATTGAAAATATCAAAGAATCCTATTCGCATAATTTATTCTGTTTTGCACAACTTCCTCTATGATTTATGATCACATTTTAGAAAAAAGATTTCTTGAATATATATGAAAGTGTTATAGGGTTAAAGCAGCTTTGAATTATTTTACTAGAGTGTAAGTAAATGCTTCCTGTAGCAATCTAATACAGTTGCTGTATCTACAGGCAAATACAATTTTTTCTGCATTACATATCCACAAGAAGAATACAGAATATACCCAGGTTTCGTATCATAGCTCAGCCTACCACGAGGAGCTGGCTGAGCCTCTTCATGTATGTCTTCAGTGAACTGAAATAAATCTTTGGAAGTGCCCATCTCTCTTTTGGCAAAGACAGCATTTTAACATCTCAAATCTTTAAAATAAAGTGAGAAGAATTTGGGCTTGTATGATGGTCTTTGCAGTTATGATTTTATGGATGGAAATGAGGAAAATTGATGAATTTTGGATGTCACATTCCACAGCAGCTACCCAGACCTGTGGATTTTTGATATGTGAGCTGGTGTGAGCCTCACCTCCTGGAACTGCACCTGCTCAGGAGGGCTCAGCCTGAAAACAAACAGATGAACTGGATGTTGTACATTGGCAGTCTCCTGAATTGCTTTGCCATGGTGTGGGATATCATCCTAAAGTAGTTAAGGCAGGAAAAATAGTGCCTGGAAATGTGCACTCACGTGAATCCATGTATTAGTTACTCATGAACCAGTAGTGCTGCTTCAAGCTTTTATTCACATCTCACGGCAGTGTACAGAGAAGTCTGTTGTCATTCTCATTTTACAAAGCCAGTGGTACAGACAGCAGCAAGCTCTCCAAACGACCTGAGCAGATGCACAAAACTGCCAGAGCCAGGAGGACTCTGACCAGGTCACTCTTGCATGTTGTGCTTGGGATGCTCCTTCCTCCGTAACAGAGACTGCACAGAAAAGGAGGATTATGCAGTAACTGTGATCACCTGTGCTAAAGACAGTTGCATACCCTGTCCTGCAGATCTGCTGACCTGCTACATTTGCCTCTCTGGGGTTACAGAGCAGTATAAAGGACTGCATCATGGACTGCATCCTCGGAAGAACCCAACAAAACTTTACATTTTCCTGCAGCAGGGATGAGCCACAGCATTACTTCTGCCATGTGGCCCGTGGTACCCTCTCTCCTTGTGTGACCTATGTAAGGTCTCACAAGCTGGTCCAAAGGAAAATGAGGCTTTTGTGCATAGTGTCAGCACAAATACAGATGATAATAACTGAGAATATACAAGAATTCTGTATTTGTTGAGTGTGTAAATTAACAGTCCCCAAATACCTTTGTTTCTAATATCTGTTTTTAAAAGTCTCAGACTTTGACAAGCTGTGAAATACCATATCGTCAATGCAGATAAGCTTTAATAACAATGTATCCTATGAAATTCCAACCAAAGAGGGGAAAGATTTTTTTTGTTGGACCAGAAAAATAGTTCCCTCCACCCACTGCCAGTCACTCTATCCACAAACATTTTAGGACTGTGTTACCTTATTTACTTGTCTTGATTTTGTCTGTCAGATGATAGTGTAAGGAACTATGAACTACTTGACAACTCCACATGGTGAACTTGAAGTTCAATATAGGGTTGTTCAGTTCTGTCTTCAATGCTTGTGAATACAGGCAGGACTGCAGGGAGAAGGACCAATGTCCTTTGAAGTCTCTTGACAGCAGGAGGCTGATACCAGTGACAGCTTCAAAAGACCCCTACTCATAATCTCAAGTCCCTAACTGACACTCAGCAATATTTTGTGAGCTTTTGCCCCTCACATTCATTTCATCTTTATTTTTATGATAAAGAATTAATGTCCTTCAATCCACAAGTGACAGCTCAAAGGACAGCCATGCTTGTAAACCAGTGGATACAAAATAAATAATCAAACACCACCCCCAAACCGCATACTTCAAACGCCACAGACTTTTAAGACAGGAAGATTTTTTTTTTTAATAGAGTACATATGCATTCAGAATAGTTGGAAAACAGGGTTTGTAATTCTATCTACTATCTATAATTCTCTAATGAAGACCATATTCTAAAATGTTCTGGTCTTTTCCTTTAAACTGTTAGCAAAACATCTATGTATTTGTGCTTATCAATATGTAGAAAGTGAGGTCCTATATATTAACAGGAGATTCTGTCCATGCAGAATTGTGCCACATGGTCATCCTATTCCTTAATGTGCAAAGGTCAGAGACTCAGCAAGGCTGAAAACAATAAAATGACTAAACAGAAATGATAGCAAAATATTGTATAGCTGGCAAAATCCTATGTTTCATAGGAAGTTCATACATTTTATGTTCTCATGACAGTCATCTGAGTTAGGAGCTGAACCAGAAATATACGAAGCATAAAACTCAAGAATAGCAACCCAAACCAAAAAAGCGAAGTAAGAAAGAAACTAGCACAAAGCAATCCAACAATCTTTTCCAGCTTTTATGAAGGGCTAAGTATAAATAAGTTGGAACTATCAAAGACATAACCTTAGTGAGATACTATGCACTAAGCAATCTTTTAGATACACTTCTTTGATATTAACATCTGAGGCATAATTCTTATGCATCGTTTAATCATTCTAAAGGTTTCAGTGAAGGTCAAGACTCTCAGATTCTGCAGCATTTCACTGCAATAGATGAAAAAGTAAGTAACAAAACTGGTGAATTTTTTAAAATGTCATTTATTTTTCAGAATGACTATTTGCTTTGTAGATGACATGAACCTTTTAGTGAACTGCATGGCTGTGGTATCAAGTTTTCCGAAGACACAGGAAGATATTATAGATATGGATTTATCCTTTTCACCTTTTATGTTTGCTCTTTGTTTCATCACCCATTCGTATTAGAAAATGTATTGTTTTCTTTTTTTTTTCCTGCCCTCTTTCTTTCTTTGAAAGCTTGAACTCTCCTGTAATACTACTCCTGGTAAAGGGTGGATTAGAAGTGTGGGTTTTGCTCATACATGTAATTGAAGGGTACCTTATTTTTCTTTACATATGATTAGGGAAATATAAACTGATGGAGAAGTTGGGGGGGAGGGTTAAGTTGTTTACTCATTACTCTTTGCCAGCCATAACACCCAAGTCACCCCAGAAGAACAACAGCAACATTTATTGCAAACCTTCAAACCGAAGTTTCGTTTTTGTAATGAGGGGTTTCCTGACTTTTCCTGACCTTTCTCTTGGTTGGGAAAGATGTAATTCTGGTATGTCTTAGCACACGCTCTCACTTCTGGTAGTAGCTGGCTGGGCCACTAGGTGTTTCCATCCTTTGTGTGGAGGCCAGATACCTAAACTAATCTAACCACAAAGTAAAAATATGCTTAGATCTGATGCTACCCATTAGTTACTGTCCATATAGCACCATGCCCTAATTTTGTTTGCGAACGCTAGTGAAGATAAAAGTTTTTAAATAAGTGTTAGCTTTAATGGCAATTTTTTATTAGACATTTTAAGATATCTCGAATGTGAGTCACATCTTTCCTCCCATTAGCGATCGGTTTTGTTCAACCTGCAATCTTTTCTCAGCCCTTAAGGGTTATCTTCATGGCCTTCCATGGAACAGAGCTAAAAAGCAATAGTTTGAAAGGAAACATGTATATTTGTACAGTCTACTGCATGGCTTATCAATTATGCCATTTCAATGCCAAGATAAAGTATTTTCTAATTAAATTATTTGTTCTCAGTCACTGGTGGAGGATGTTAACCTTGCCAACCAAAAAAAAAAATTTTCCACTGTGTTCTTCCTTGTATCCAGTATTCCTGACAGCAAGCAAGAATAAGGTATGTAGTGGGATAACTGTTAAACAAAAAGTAAAGCACAGACTGTGTCCTACAACGGTCATGATTTAGGTTATGGGAAGACATAATAAATATTAAAGGTGAAAAATTGGAGATTTGCATATTAGATAGAAATAGGGTCCTAAAGTGTTATGAGAGTGAAAAGGCTGAAGTCTTGAAAATGCTGCATTGCACATTTTCAGGGTCAGGCTTCAGGCAAGTATCTGGTAGTACTAAAGAAGGCTGGCCCTGCGTCCTGTGCAAAGGGGGTTTTACTCCCCAAGACACCACCGTCTTGGCTGAGGGGCTCAGCTGTGACCTGCACTGGAGCCAGCTAGAACCATCCATCTCCGGCACCAGGCAGCAACAGCCCCTCCTACGTCTTGGCTGAGGGGCTCAGCTGTGCCCTGCACTGGAGCCAGCTAGAACCATCCATGTCCGGCACCAGGCAGCAACAGCCCCTCCTCACAGGGGCCGGCCCTGTAGACCCTCCACTGCTGTTGTCAGCACCTGAGCACTTGCACTCTGTACAAAGGCATGAGATGAGTCTTTCAACATGGCCTCTGATTCCAGTACCAGCAATGTTCTCCCCGTCCTACTGCCTCCAGGCAGGTAAATCCCAAATGATTTATTAAGTAAGCTCAGGGTCTGGAAGGTGAGAGAAGATGTATTGACATCTTTTTCCCTCTTGTAGAGGCTGTCAGTAACTGATGAAGCATCTGGGACAGCCCCCTGCTTAGTCAACAGCACCTGTACTCCTTCACAGGTTTCCTCCAAATTCTCCACAGTAAAGTGTTTTGCTGTTTACTGTTGATTTTGTATACCCACCACTTTTCACAGGTCTTTCACTGGAACACCATGCAAGTCGCCATCTTTGAAGCTGAGTGGCAATATGACTGAAATCCGGGTATTTTAACTCATTGACCCACTTCGATTTTTAGGTTTTTAGCTTCTCTTTGAATATGTTTGCTAATGAGTGTGTTCTTCCTGACAGGAGTGACCTTCCTTGCTGATGATACCTTCCTGTTAGTGCTTCATGTTTTTTTCCCAGGAGTCACCAGCTGTTTCTCATTTACTTCCTGGAGAGAGTCAAAATGTCTTTTAATCATCTCTGAAATGGTTTCCAAAGCCAGCTGTCTCCATGGACTTGCAGGGAAACACATCAGGCGAAGCTGTCACGTCCCTGGAGTTGCTTCTTGTGGAAATGTTCATTAGCAATGGCAGCACAGGGAAAGGCTGACGCTGTCGTTATTTTTCCCTGACATATAAAGGACAAAAAAGATTATCCAATAAGTAAACATTATGCAAAACAAAAGAAAACTGAATTACATAGTTATTGTTTCTCTCAGACATGTCCCGCCCGCC
>NW_010419067.1:32799-33062 GCF_000710305.1 Buceros rhinoceros silvestris
CACCCCCCCTTTCTCTTTTATTCCTACTGTATATGTTATGAACCAGGGCACCCCTGGTAAAAACATGCTCTGTAAAATGCAAAGGTCCCTGCTTCCAACCGTGCTCCCAAACCTACAGAGTTCCCAAAGTCTGCAGGAAGCCGGGCCTGCAGAACTCAGAACCCAGTTAAATGGAAATTATGATTTTTCCAGTGTTTTTATTTTTTGACCTGATTCTGAAGAGCATGTTAATGCATTATTACATTTAAAGAAAACTCCAGGTT
>NW_010419067.1:33386-33613 GCF_000710305.1 Buceros rhinoceros silvestris
ACTTAAGAAGTGTGAACAATGACATATGGAGTCTAAGGTCTAAAATGCAAGCCAGAGTTATTTTCACTATTCAGAAGGTACACAAAACAAACACTTCATTCTGGCTTGATGTTTACAATCATACCACAAAAAAACCCTCTTTTTGCTCATGATTCTATCATAATTTACATCATAATTTGTTATAATTTAATTATTATAGTTTATATAATTTATATTAACCAACAATA
>NW_010419068.1:0-7781 GCF_000710305.1 Buceros rhinoceros silvestris
GTTGAATTTCACACAGCTGGCCTCAGCCCATGGATTCCGCCTGCCCAGATCCCTCTCTAGAGCTTCCCGACCTTTAGACACACTACTTCCCAACATAGTGTCATCTGCAAACTTGCTGAGGGTGCATTCGATCCCCTCATCCAGATCATTGATAAAGATTTTAAAGAGGACAGGCCCCAACACTGTGCCCTGAGGAACATCACTGGTGACCAGCCACCAGCAGGATTGAACTCCATTCATCACCACTCTCTGGCCCTGGCCATCCAGACAGTTTTTTTTTCCAGTGAAGTGTACACTCACCCAGGCCATAGGCAGTCATATATATGAAACAGAAACACCAATCCTCAGGACACTCAACAGATCAAAAGTTTTTGAGCACACAGATTTTAAATTTACTAGAATTAAGCATTAATGACATCCAGCAGAAGTTTTGGTTCCTTTGGTTTCCCATATGGCGCAAAATGAAGTTCAGAAAATGATCTAGATTCCCATAGTAAATTTTTCAGACTACCTTCTTTAACCATTTTACTCTTCTTTAAGGCTGCCAGAGCAATTTTTTTGCTTTTGAGCAATAACTGTTCTTTGTTTAAAAGACAGAATTATTAAATTACCTTCAGTAACTGAAAAGGAAGAATACATGAGTTATCGGAAGTCTAAGCAAAAGTAAAATCATATGATCACATGCAGTAAAATAAACTTGCTTTATAAGTACCATATGTGTGAGCTCTGTTGACCCTAGCTTTTGTTGAGTTAGCATGAAAGCTGCAGGACCACAATTCTCTATCTATTTATAGCTAGACAGATTCATAACTAGCTACATTATCTAGGAAGGCAAAAATCTATAGTAATATGCTGACTTTTAGAACAAAATTATCTTTTATCCTATTATGCAATAAATATTTGTCATTTTTTTCAAATTAAATTGTTGTTTGCATCCTATGATTGTCAATCAAATTATTTCAGTGTTAATACATTCCAAGTAATTTGCTTGATTTATGATGCATATCTGACAGAGTACTTCAGAATATTATTTGCCTATAAGTGATAATGTCTGATGAAAAATTAAATAAAGGCAAAATAAAATACCTCTGTGCTCCAAGCTGTTGTTTCTGTTTTGGCATGTGCTCGGGAAATCTGATTCAGTGCAAAGATCTGAATAACCCATATTTTATATAGCTTTATAAATTAGTTCAGAAATGCTGAAAACAGCAACCCACCCCAGAACTGTAGGACTGAAAGAGACCTTCTGTATCACTGACTGTACTATCCTCTGACATGGACGAATATGCCTGTTATTACAGGCATCTACTGCATTGTACTTAGCTACTTACATTTTAAAAATAGTTACACTTAATGTTCAAAACATTACTGGTCTGATGGTTATTTATTACTTTCTATTTTCTGTTCTTAATGTACTTATTATCGGTATATACTGATATCTTTTTGTGTTGATGTTTTGCCTTATGTATTTAGCTTAAAGAGCTAAATACCTTTGGGTTTATGGCTCTGATGTACATAAGAGACAACAATTAATCTATTTTTCAGCTTTTGTCCTACAAGGAATACAATGAAGATGGATTATCAACTCCCCAGACTTTGTTATACCCCAAAATCACACAGGTAGGGTATTGTCATTGTGTGATCAGTTAACATGGAATGGTTCACCTCCTCTCACTTGATTCCAGCTGAGAAGTTTCAATACTGAGCAAAATAAATGTATGTTCTTCTTGTCAATTCATCATTTTCTTTTCATTCATGAGAATTTGTGCATTCAACATATTTTGCCCCCAGTGTGCAATATTCTAAGCACTGACCCATGTGAGGTCCTCAATTACAGCACATTGCAGCAACACATTATAATGTTTATGACAAGGCTATTAATAAAACTATATATCCCAGCTACATCACTGGTTAACCACTCTGCATCTCATATGTCCATTTTCACTACTTTCCATGACAATTTTTCCTTTAGTTAGCTACTCAAATTTCTCTTTCTCGTATGTCTCTCTTAAGTAAGTCTTTCTGTAGAAGCAGTAGAATAAATGCTTTGCTGAAATTTTAAAAAGTTAATTCTATAATTTGTTTTGGTTTAAAAATCATTTATAAGAGAGGTGTCAAATTGGTTTGACTTTTGGTAAACTTACACTGCTTTGTATCTCATTTATTATTCATGTGATGTTTTTAATTATTCCTTCTTTCAGCAGTTTATTCTAAAACTTTATCTATTGTTGAAATCACTTTTATCGGCCTGTGGAAGCCTGAATTAACACATATACATATACACATTTGGAATTCGACAGTAAAGAGGATCCTCCATACAGGTTAGATTTGCTGAATAATTTTACTACTAGAGGGGATTTCCTTTGTCTGTCCTTTCACAGGTCTAGGTTGAGGGATTCTCTGTTATCTACCCTCCACACTCTTTGGATTTTTGAGTTATACTGGATAGGATTTCTGTACTCTCATTCTCCTGATCTATCTTGTCTTTTCCTTATTGGTCAGCATCCCTTTCTTTATTAATAAAGAAATCAGGTATGAATTTAATTTTGTATCTGATATTTGGAAATTGCTGATTGATTCTCTTCAAAGTTTCTTTTCTTCTTTTTGATTTCTGTTTTTATGGTTGCTTCAGGTGAAAAAATGACATATATTTGCAATAGCCAAAACCTTTTTCTCCCGGAGGTATCAGCAAGCCTTCGGGTTTCAGTTAGCAATCAGGGTGGTGGACTGTTAGATTTCTGGAAAACAGCTAAAAAAGTTTTTCCTCTTTAGCTACTTGTATATTTACTTCATCTAAATTGTAAAACCAAAATGACATCACAGAATTCATTTAAAAACTATGCCAAGGTTTAAATATAAAAATGTAAATAAATAATGAAAGTTCTTTATTAATTTTTTAATTTCTTATGTCTCATTATATCTTTCATTAATCTTTATATCACCTCTGTGAAGGCTAGTGCTCTTTTAAACAAGAACTTTGCTTGACTGATAATTTGCTCATTTAGAATCCAGGTTCATTTTATTCATCATCTTTCCCTTTCTTCTTTCAATGAATGTATACTTGTCTTGAGTTTCTGAAGAAAGTTTTTACATTTGTCTCCTCTTTCAGGAAAATTCTCTATTGCATCACTTTTCAAATTACACCAACACTACAGTGTCAGAGATGTGCCAACACTGAAAATCAATCTTCTGCACAAAATACAATTAAGCAAAGTTTGAACAAAATGTTTCCATGAAAACGAAAGCAATTAATAACAAAATAAGTGTATATCCTGCAATTATAAAAAGCAGTGTGTTCCTCCATCATAATTCTTTCCATTTAAGAGTTACCAAAATCAGTATAATCCTTCCTTAAAGTTCATATGGCTTCTGTGAAGTTGTTTCCTGTCTTAAGTGAAGAAGCCTTAACAAGCCTTAATAAAGGGGCCAAATCCAAGGCCGAGAGACAAAATCACTGTCACACCTTTTTGCTCTTCACTTTGACATCAGTTGACAGTATAACAATATCTGCCTCTGTGTGTGCAAAGTTATGTATTACCAGACCTGAGTCCTAAGTAATATATCTGTATAGATGCAAAAAGTATGGCCAAAGTCTGACTGTATCTAATCTACAAGGTCTGCAGTCTTTTGAAACAGAAGAAATCTATCACTGAAGTTATGTGGTAGAAAGAAGAAACAGGAAAAGAAAGGTATTCTTCAGATATTTAAAATTTAATGAAACGAGGAGATAACTGGGCTTATTATGAGAGTGACTGAGAAAATAGGATCAGTTTTTTAAAACAAGCAATGGGCTACCATGTCAAGGAGATACGTGTGAATGACACACACTGTTCATGC
Source organism: Buceros rhinoceros silvestris (assembly GCF_000710305.1). Taxonomy (NCBI): domain Eukaryota; kingdom Metazoa; phylum Chordata; class Aves; order Bucerotiformes; family Bucerotidae; genus Buceros; species Buceros rhinoceros. The sequence continues at coordinate 3,838 of NW_010419068.1, forward strand.
TAAAAGATAAAATTCCTGAGTTTGAGCATTCATGAATCATTTGGTTGACAACTTTGATAAGAAATTTTTTGTGTAATCTACAACTCGTTCTCGATTTAAATCAATGTGTTTTCATAGTTCACTGATAATTTAGGCATAAGTCTGATCAATATAGAAGGACTTGGAGAAATACAGCTGCGGTCATTAAAGTCAATGCATATAGCTTACTAGAGATATTATTTACAGTTCAGCTTTAAAGGCTCGTAATGACTGATTTTAGCAAAGTTTTGCATTGACTTGACAAATCTGGAGATAATACAGCTCTTCCTTGTATTGTTGCTTGAAATCGCACTGCATTTACTAACATATTTCCATGCTTATTTGTGAAGGAGTTTTTGTAAGTGAAGTTTTGTATGTTTTATAAGGCATATATATTGCTTTAATTTTAATTTCTCACACCCCAGAAAGCAAGTGGGCACACATATTCCGAACTGCTTTAATTTTTGCAAGCAAAGAAAAAAAAAAAAGGATGCATTTAATATGAGGAGGAAATGCTTGTCTGGTCCTACAAGCAAGGAAAGCATGAGTTCAAGTAATCTCATTTTTCCTTACACTTCCACTCATCTATATTTTTATGAACAAAGAAAGCTTGCAAGATCACGTTTGGAAAGAATTAACTTCTGGAGAAAGGAGGCACTAAATATCATTCTTTTTTTATGAGCTAAGAAAAAAGAAAAACTAGGAAGAATGAGAAAAATGTTAACATCTGTAATTTAAAAAAAAATAATCTCACATTATACTCATAATCAGCAAAACCTTATCTGAGGAAGCTAAGCTGACTGACAGTTTACAAATCTGGATTTCAACATCTTGGCTCCCAGTATTTCTCCAGAATTTCCCATGTGTTCAAAATTCATACCCTGCTTTCCCACTACCCTTTAAGTATAATTCTAATTCAGCATGCCTTCATACTTCTTTTTTTTACAAAAACCCTAGGGACTTACGTATGCAAAACAGAAATTCACAGAAGGGGCCATTTGGAACATCTACTCTGGCCAGCCCTTTATTAGAAGAAATTTCATCAAGCTCTGATTCTGTAAGAAGATTCTGTATAGCTTTTAGAAAAATATTTGACTTCATCTTGAAGTCTTTCAGTCAAGTGAATCGCTGTGTGTCCTGGTTTAAGAGAGACAGGATTATTTACCTTTGGTAAACACATCAGACAGTCAATGGTGTATTCCTCCCATGATGTCAGCACATCTTATTGGCTCTGGAATTTTGGCTTCCTTTGAAAAAGCATGTGGGCGGGACTGCATGGTCTGCTGCCACTGTCGCCCTGCCCTGCCGCTGCCTGTCCTTTTCCACTGCTCCGTCCATGCAGCTGCTGCTCTGTGAGTGTTAAGAGCTTTGTAACCTGTGTTACTGTTTCCCTAACCGTGGTTCCATTACCAACTCCCTCTGCCATGTTGTGCTGGTTCTGATTCTATATCAACTTACTCAAATTCTGTTTCTGTATGTAAATATCTTTCTATTGTTGATAAAACTGTGTTAGTTTCCAAACTCAGCAAGGGTCTGACAACTTTTTTTTTCTTATCCATCTCTTAAGCCTTCCCTCTTGAGAAAGGGAAGGGGCTAATTAGGGAAAGTCTGTCCTGTGATTGGTCAGCATTAGCCAACAACTGTATCAACGAGTCTATCATGTTGACATCTTATTTCAAGGTCTTTCTGAGACACGCTTTATCAGATAATAATCATAGAAAATTACACATATTGGAAGCATGTATTGCAAAGTGATTTAGACAACCAGCTTACACCTTTCAAGTGTTTTTGACCCAATGTGAACCTCAGGGAAAAAAATTACTTCAGTAGGGTGACAGTTCTTTGCCATCCAGTAATCACCTTTATTGATTTCTCTTCTGTCTTCCAAAGCTTTTATAGAAATTGCATTAGAAATAAGGTGTTATCTGCATTATGCCATTTTCCTAGTGTTTAAATAATTCTTTTTCTATCCCCAGAGTTTGTATTGTTTTGGAAGTAAAAGATTGCACCTAACTCTTCATTTCACTAGCTGACTTTCAACATTTTTTCTGAATACTGAAGCTGTTTCTGCAATCAACATCTTCAATAAAAAGAACCAGTAAACTTGAAGCTGTTCATATGACACATGGAGCTTTCACACCAGATGGTGAGGTAGATGGTCTGTTCCTGGAAACATTCAAGATCAGGTTGAATCTAGCTGAAGGTCGCAGTTTGCTCTCATGGAGGTGGGATTAGATGACCTTTGATGGTCCCTTCCAACCCAAAGCATTTAATGATGCTATGATTCCACGTTCACCTGCCAAACACATGTGAAGGGATCATACCTTATCTTTCCTGCACTGGGAGTGTAGACTGTGGTCTTTGAGATACTTTGTTGACTGATTCTTAATTTTCTTGTAGGAAAATTCTGAAAATCTTGCTTTACAGCAATAACAAACCAATTTAAAATAAACATTCAATTGTATATATTTATATGTTTCAGTAACTTTACCTACACTAAAAAACACAAGAAATTAATAAAATTTCGTGGGGTTTGTTTGGATTTTTAAAGCCTTAATCATTTCTGATACCTTCAAAGATCTAATGAACTGTGAGAGCTTTTGCCAGACTTCAGTCACAAATTGCTTTAAGACTTAAGATCAAATTCACATTCATGTCTTCCCCATTTTTCATTCAAAGAGTTTTATGACAGAAAAAAAAAAAAGCTGTTTTGACTAGCTCACTGCTGAGAAGCAGGGATGTGGGTTTCTCTCTAAGTCAATCAAAGGGGATGAACCGAGGTGAATCCTGCAGGGGTGTAGGCACCACAGCAACTTCTGGGCTTGAGCAGCCGCACACATTTCGAAGTAGTAGTGTCTGGCAGGGAAACTGCTCAGTTGTTCACCCCTTGCAAGAGAGATTTTCTGAATGCATTTTGTGTCTAAATGTTTAATTCAGATGCCTTTGAGAGATACTATTTAATTGCCATGCATGAATGTAGCCCATGTCCATTTACGGGGCTGGACTTTGGCAGCCAAGACCATTCAAGGTAAGTGGGCATGGTAACAAAAGCCGACAATGTCTGCCTGTGCATACCTGTACACTGATACACTCAGTACACAGTGCATATTCATGATGTCCTGTCGGTCTTTTTCAAGCTGACTTAAAGGACCTAGCTGAATATCATATTGTGGAAGATTATTGTAAGAAGTGTTCCATTTTTTTCCATAGGATTTAAAGTGATTTAATGCATTTCATACAGAGATGCCTCAGGAAATTAATTGGGGGATCTGTAAAACCTGTATACTTGGGAAACAGAAAAAGCCCTCTTCATAGGTTATACCTAAACTCTTTTTCCAGGTCATTACACTTACCAAAATGGACAAGAAAACAGTTTGACTTTACTTCATATCTCAGCGAAACATTCTCATCTTTTAAAACCACTTTTCGCTTCTTCTCATTTCCACTATTTACTGCATCACTAAGTTTATAAATTCAGTTGTCCTGGTTATTATTTTTCTTTCTCCTGTGTAAATTCTTTCTGGGGTTCAGAAATAAGGGAGACTGTTACAAGACAAACACCATGAGTTGGCATATGGCTTGGGGCAATTAATCTACATTTCTCTGATACTACAAATCCCTATTTACCTCAGTTGAAGCAGGGTCAGCAGAGCTGATAATGCAGTCTGCTTCACTGCAGTCAATATTCATTCAAGACGCAGCTAAAACTGCTATCTGTCTTCTGCATAACTCACTTCACCAACTTGGCTGGCAGCTAATATTTTAAATGATACGGAGTTTGAAGAGAAAACTTTTCACCAACTGTTTTCGCTCTTCTAAATTAATCTTTTCACTTCCGTTTTATACATTGTTTTTATTTATTTGTTATTTTTCATTATCCTATCATGTTTCTCGTTGTCCCGGTTTGAGCTAAACATCCTGGTTTG
>NW_010419069.1:0-3771 GCF_000710305.1 Buceros rhinoceros silvestris
TGTGCCCTGATAGAAGAGAGTTAATTGTCCAGTAGGGTAATTTTTTTTTCTGTAATTTTGAAACTGTAAAGTGGCAGACCCACTAGAATTTGAAAAACCTCTATCTACTCCTGACTCTGTGACCTGGCTCAGAGTGGTAAAGGCAAGTTTAAAATAAAGGATGTTAGATAATCCACCTCGCAAATTCAGACAAGAACAATTCTGTTGACTTCTCTGTGCCCTGATAGAAGAGAGTTAATTGTCCAATAGGGGAAAAATTCTTTTTTCTGTAATTTTGAAACTGTAAAGTGGCCTTTATTTCACGTTTACTCATCTGTAGCCTTTGATACACGTATTCAGTGTTTTCTCTCTGAAAATTTGTAGTTGAAATTGTTGTCACTGATCTTATTCTCATCCTGTAAAACTGAGTAATCTCTTGGAGTTTTTTTGTTGGTAACTGTCAACAATATACATGATACCTGCTCTTAACAATCAGGAAATCTCTTAGCACGAGGAGATACAGTGCAAATACAAGTTGAACACAGCTTGAGCTACAAAAATATTCTGCAAGAAACTTTTGAGGATGTTGTGATAAAACCTGAATTTTAAGTGTCAGTGAACCAATAAGCAAATTATTTGGTTTCCTGCAGGATATGGTTCCAGTATTCCCAATATACATTAAACTTTACGTGACCATAAATCTGATCCATTTATCAGATTTTTGAGGTTAAGTGTGCATAGGTATGATGCTATTTATCTTTAACAAAAACCTACAGATGTTAATTTATATTAATTATGTTATGTTAATTTCATATAATGACATAGTAATTTTATTCTGGGCTTCCACATTTTTTTAGTCTCCTATTCTTTAAGACTTCTAAATCCTTATATAAAAAAAAAGAATGGTAGCATCATGTAAAAAATGAAAGACTGGCCCTAGATTTTCCTTTATATGAGTGAATCCTTGGCTAGAGGATGAGTGTGAAATTCTCGTTTTGTGAGTATTGAGACAAATAGAGATCTGGAACAGTGGTATACAGTACCAGTTCAATAACATAGAAAGACTGGCAAGGCTGGACCCTGAGTGGTGCTGATGATGAAAGTTTGTTTAAGGTAGTTTTAAACTGTTATTTACTTTCTTTCTTCCTCCTCAGAGCATACATGATGTAAATTAAGTTTCTCATGTGACTCCTTAAAATTACCTAGGTTCAGCTAGAGTCACAGCTTCCTACCAAGAGGAAGATGAAAAAAGAAGTTGAAACACTAAAGAAGTTGAAAGAAATGTGAAAACCAAGAAAAAAGTAAGAACCAATTTACAGAGTTAACAAGCTGTAAGCCCAAGTGTGGATGAGTTCATGAGAACCTGCTGGCCTGAAAGCTGATGCCTGCTGCACACTGTGACTTCCCCCTGCACACTGACAAACCCCTCTTCCGTACCGAGAACTATGAAGCTCGGCAATGTAAAGTTGGCTCTTCTGCAGCCCATTCTGGTTTTTTGTTGTTGTTGTCCTGGGTTTTTTTGTTTTGTTTCGTTTAACGCAGTGTTTTTCTGTAACTGTTTACCGTGTTATACATAACCGAGGCAGCAGAGGGAGCTCAAAGATTTTGACTATCGGTAAGAGAACTTGAAAACCGGAGAACAGCTGGCCAAAGTAAAGGGCAAGAAGGAACTGCACGGGCAATGGAAGCAGGGACAGGTATCCTGGGAAGAGTATAGGGACATTGCCCGGTTGTGGGATGAGGTCAGGAAGGCCAAGACGTGGAACTTGGCAAGGGATGAAAAGAGTAATAAGGATTGGCATGTCAGTTGGAAAAGGAAGGCCAAAGAAAGCTTACCCCTTCTGATGAACATGACTATCCAGCTGGTAACAATAGATGAGGAGGCAGATGAGGTACTCAACAACTTTTTTGCCTCAGTCTTCACTGATAATCTCTCTTTTACACCTCCCATGTCAATGGACTGCAAGACAAGGACCAGAGGGGCAAAGTCCATCCCACCAAAAGTGAAAATCAGGTTTGTGACCACCTGAGCAAGCTGAATATATATAAGTCTATGGGACCCGATGAGATGCATCCCAGAGTCCTGAGGGAACAGGCTGATGTAGTTGTCAAGACACTCTTCAAGATATCTGAAAAATCCTGGCAGTTCGGTGAACTCCCTGGTGACTAGAAAATGAGGAACCCCTTGCACTCATTTTTAAAAAATGTAGAAGAGAGGACCCTGGGAACCGCTGACCTGTCAGCCTCACTTTTCTGCCTGGGAAGATCATGGAATAGCCGGTGAAGTCCCTGGTGACTAGAAAATGAGGAACCCATTGCACTCATTTTTAAAAAATGTAGAAGAGAGCTGAGGCACTCCACAACTTTTTTGCCTCAGTCATCACTGATAATCTCTCTTTTACACCTCCCATGTCAATGGACTGCAAGACAAGGACCAGAGGGGGAAAGTCCATCCCACCAAAAGTGAGCAAGCTGAATATATATAAGTCTATGGGACCTGATGACAAAGTCCATCCCACCAAAAGTGAAAATCAGGTTTGTGACCACCTGAGCAAGCTGAATATATATAAGTCTATGGGACCCGATGAGATGCATCCCAGAGTCCTGAGGGAACAGGCTGATGTAGTTGTCAAGACACTCTTCAAGATATCTGAAAAATCCTGGCAGTTCGGTGAACTCCCTGGTGACTAGAAAATGAGGAACCCCTTGCACTCATTTTTAAAAAATGTAGAAGAGAGGACCCTGGGAACCGCTGACCTGTCAGCCTCACTTTTCTGCCTGGGAAGATCATGGAATAGATCCTCTCAAAAGCTCTGCTAAGGCACGTGGGGTAAAGGGAGGTGATTTGAGACAGCCAGCATGGCTTCACCAAGGCCAAGACCTGCCTGACCAATTTAGCAGCCTTCTATAATGAAGTGACTGCATCAGTGGACAGGAGAAGAGCTATGGATGTCATTGATCTGAACTTCTGTAAGGCCTTTGACAGAGTCCCCTACAACTTCCTTTTCTCAAAATTAGAGAGCTATGGATATAATGGGTGGACTGTTTGGTGGATAATGAATTGGTTGGATTGTCACATCCATGTAGTAGTCACTGGCTTGATGTCTAGATGGAAATTGGTGACAAGTGGTGTCCCTTAGGGGTCCATACTGGGACCAGTGCTGTTTAATGTCTTCATCAATGACATAGCAGGATGGAGTGCACCCTCAGCAAGTTTGCAGATGACCCCAAGCTGAGTGGTGCAGTCGACACACCTGAGAGATGGGATGCCATCCAGAGGGAAGAGGACAAACTGGAGAAGTGGGCCTATGTGAACTTCATGAGGTTCAACAAGTCCGAGTGCAAGATCCTGCACCTGGGTCAGGGCAGTCCTTGATAGCAATACAGTCTGGAGGAGAATGGGATTGAGAGCAGCCCTACTGAACTGCAGTGAACTGACTTTTGTTCAACAATGCAGAAATTCGGTTTGTAAAATAATTCAAAAAAGTTTTGATTGTAATTTTAAGACAGAAATATTTTAATGTTTTTCAGATGTTCATCTTCAGTGGTGGGGGAGAAGTAAAACTAGTAAACACAACTGAAAGTCCTATCCACACAAAAGCATTTCTCGTGCAAAGGAAGATTTGATTCTTTGAGGTCAACAGCTGCTGACCGTAAGCAAAAGTCTATCAGTGAACACATTATACACAGCACTTCACCAACATGGAGGCAGCATTTGTCCTAAGGTCAAGATTGTGCTCTATTGTCCAAGTTTTGAATGAAGGTACTCTGTGGTTCTGTCCAGGTTTGGTA
>NW_010419070.1:0-9448 GCF_000710305.1 Buceros rhinoceros silvestris
CCAGGAAGTTTAGCCCAAACCGGGACACCCACATAAAGGCAAATGATAATTTAGCAAACTAGCTCTTCCTTCTCCCTGATTTCAGTATGACAGAACATTCCAGAATTTACTGCAGATAATGCCTTATCTATGCATCTTCCAATAGCTGCTCAACTCCCAGAACGGTGCAGACTAAGCATGTGGGGAAACGGTGATACAGCTTAAAAAATTCTCTTCCTCCTTCAGCCACAAACCCCTTCCCCTCGCCGCGCTTCCAAACCTAAGTACCAGCCTCTCTGGATCCTGCTGACTTTTGGTGCCTTTTAGGTCCCACAGCTTCCGAAGCTCATTAAGGCTTAAGAAAACAAAGAAAGGGAATGCTCAGACATCTTTTTTTTGCCACCTCTCTCTGTCATAAGGGAGAGAGGAATTGCCTTTCAACCCACTTCAAAAACTTCAAAATTAGAGTATTTGAAATACGTAAGTGAGAAGAGCACAAAAACGTTGGTGAAACCAGCTAGAGAGAATATGCACATACTACTACAGTGATCGGTTTTGGCCTTACTTTCTTAGTAATTGCCTTTTCCTCACTGGAATTCCCCTGCAAAGGGAAAGGGCTCCCTTATTTTGAAAACCCATTGATTAAAGGATGACTCAAACATCCTGGAGTTTGGAATTGGAGCCTGATCCACTGGCTGACCCATGAAATCAAAGAGGGAGTTCAAACGAGAGAGGTGAGACCACGCTGAACTTGGCCTGCATCCAAGTCGTTTACATGCAGAGGATATCGCTGCCACGAGGGAGTGAAAAACATATCTACATGAGACAGGACCTCTTTGAAGAAATAATACTCTAGTTTTAATCTGTTCTTTGTCTATTATCCTTGCTGTGATTGAGACTATGCATATTAACAACTGGGGGTCCATATTTAACACAAGAACACTCGTTAGTCTTCCCCCCCCCTCAGGCCATGAGGGTCAGGAAGAGAGGCCATTTATTTCTGAAATATACACATTTTCTTTAAAGAACATTATTCAGTCTATCACAGCCATGCCACTGACACATAGCCCACCGCAATGACCTGAAAATATCCCGATGACCAAGTCAAGCCTGCAGGGAACTTACAAGAGATGAGTTTGGCCACCGCCACGCTGGGGAATCGCCCAGCTGGAATTAGTCCTCTTCCCTCTGGTCTACCAGGCCATCACTGTTTCTTTGCTTCTAACTAGCCTACAAGATCCTTATATCATGGTCCATGCTCCTGGTATTATTTCAGATTAATATGATATATTGTCAAAAGTAGGGATCCCAATGTTCTTCAGCATGACCCGTGAGACAATACTCAGCAACACCGACATCAAGCCTACAAGGTTCTAACTTGGCTGAACCCTGGCAGCATTAACTGGAGCAAAACAAATGGCAACAATCAAAAGCACATCCTCTGTCCTTTTATTTGCGTCTACTTTTCCACTGTGACCTCTTCTTTTCACTCACATTACGCGGCTTTACAGTTTCTGTGCTTCTAAGAAATATTTGCACTACTTAATTTCAGTGACATATCTAAACATTATTACTACAAGTAGACAGCTATGAGTTAAAATGGAACAGAGAATAAAGTAAGAACGTATAATGAAAATCCAAGAGCTTTGATGGCCTGTGTTTCTGACGGACAGACTATGTCACAGGCACAGTGCTGGCGGTCTTGAGAGAAATTATTTTACACTTCTTAAGGCTGACTGCATTTCAGACCATTTTCCTGCAGGTGCTGTAAGAAAAACTTCATGTAATTTACAAATCAGGGATTACAACATGACTGGATCATGTTTATCCAAAGTTCGGCCTTTGCTCTGATGACAAGGCCGAATTTGTTCTCAAATTTCTGCATAAATGTCACAGTTCTGCAGGATAAGAGATTATCAGCTCTGTCAAGAGATGTACCAGAACAGACAAATCCACAGTAAGCTCCTCACAACTCCCTGCCAATGAAAAGCTCTATCAGAACTGGGCAGCACCTGTTTTCACATTACCCCACAATCTTTCTTTGCCTGTTTGATCATTTGCTCAGATACCCACAGAAATTATCTGCATTATCTAATAATGCTTAAGCAGTCAATGTCTGCAAAAGAGCTTGTTCACCAGTGTGTGAAGATGGTGTCATTAAAAATTTACATCACATTGACAAAAAACTTCACTTTCAAACAGAAGCAGTATATACAAACAGAACCAGTATCTAGATACTGTGCTTTCTAAAACTTCATCGTACCAAAGACACAGCCCCACCAAAGCATCTTCCAGGAGCAGAAGGGAGAGACAATAAGAAGATTACTTTATAGATCCTAGAAAGGAGTAAACCTATCCCAGACCTCAGACACAGTCCCCACCTGCAGTGGACTGCATGGCTTAACACACTAACTTTGATCTGAATAGGTCTAATCAAGCAGACTGGACCATATACGTACGTAGAACACAACCACGCAACTACCCACGTGCTGTGCTAAAGAACCCCAACCAAGAGCTTCGCATTTTAGGCAAGAATTGCAGCTCTTTTATCTCCTGACGGCTCACGGTGAGTAAGTCAGAATGCAAAGAATTAAGTCTTCGCTGAAGTCTACTCAAATGCATTTGTCATGTGAATCATCTAAACATGAACGAGTCACAAATCCTGCTTTACGCAGGTGGATTGGAAGTAAGACTGCAAGCTTTAGTTCTGATTTATTATACGTTAAATATTAATGAATTAAGAAACCATTCACTGAGGTTTAAACAACTCTACATCTAACATATTTCTAAAGCTCTACAAATGTATTTTTAATAATAGATAATTAATTTATAGCAACATTGAATCTAAATTAAATCCTCGTTTCCAGCCATAAAAGAAACCCACCGGAGAGTGGTGAGATATATACTGTTGCTCTATAAGGTCACTTCTTCATGGCCTGATTTGATCTCATATATTATTTGTGTAGCCAAACCAGTACAGACACACAAAACAAGGCTTATGTAGCCTGATGAGAAATAAAAGCAGTGACCTCGGCAATAAGGCTGTGTGTTCTCTTCTACTCTAATAAACCATTTTCAGTTTAGAATTTCCTAATGCTTCTTGTCTTGCAGCAGTGACCCATCGCATTTAACTTATTCACTTTTTTCTGCTCATCATTTCAGTAAAAATAATTTAGTCAGTTTTCAGATCAAAGAATTTTATCATTTAAAATATATTTGAAAATTTATTTTGCGACTTGAGGTAGCAAAGGAAAAAAAAACCCAAAAAACCAAAAAGCAAAGACATTTGGTTGTGACCTGATAAAACTCCAGTGCTTGGTAATATTGTATTTAGTGCATTCTGTATATTTGCTGTGATGCCCTTCATAAAACTGAGAAGCTTGCTGTTAAGGTGGGGCTGAATGTACAGTACACAGCTCACCAAGCTGGACCTTGTACTTAATGAACACACAATGTACTTAATGAATGTCCTTAATGAACACTGCATGCACTTGGCATGCAGTTCAGGGACAACAGAGGTACTATTAAATTCCTGCCATTGCTTTGTGCACTAAGTGGACCTTAGCGCGGAACTTGCTCGCTTGCTTGGTATGACTGGGCATTGCACTGACCGTTCTTCAGAGCTCGGCAGCTGCCGAAGGCCCAAGGGCTGGGGCATACTGAATGAGATGACAACACCTATGCCCAGAAGGAAACACGCTAAGGGAACTTCAGTGATCTCAACACGGCACATCGTTTAGTGTGCACCACTGCACAATCACGACGATTGCCCAAACCCATCAAATGAGCACGGCCGCTGAGAAACTTGGGTCTACGAGTATCAACAATCTCAAGATACTTCAAGAGTATTTAGCTCATATTCCTCCTCATATCCCACCTCCTGTATAACAAACTACTAGAAACACCACATTTCCGGCTTTGTTCTGTCCTGTGCACTCTCAACAGAACCCTCACAGTACTGCAGCTACAGAATGCTTCTTAAAAAGGACTTGAGAGGGTTCACCCGCAGCTACAGAATGCTTCTTAAAAAGGACTTGAACGGCAATTGCTTCTAGTTCTTTCATTCCTCCAACTTTAGCAGTTTATTTCTCTCTGTAGCAGCAGATCCTACCAAATCCATCCACACTTTAGGCCCACACGAGCCAACCTGGCTGATTTTCTAGTCTTGATTCCTAAAAAAAACATAGAGCTGTTTCTTCAACTGCTCTGTTCTGATGCAGCTTCACAAAGTTCCACATTAAAAGTCTCTCAAGAGCAGCATCTTTTACCATTCCAGTAACATAGCTTAGTTTGTATGCACAGATTCTATTTTTCCTCTTATTTTATCAGGGATTCTTTTCCTCTTCCCCTCTAGAATGACTATGATTATCCTATAAAAATACAGAGCATGTGGAACACTTTCCTCCAGGCAACGGAACAGAGCACCATAAAAGCAATGAACATAAGTAGTTTATTAGAGGTGGTTTCCCTTCCCCATCATCTACTCAGGGCTGCTGTGAAATTCTGTTGAAGTCATACCATGCAGGGGTACAAAGCAGCTATGAAAGGATTTGCCTGCATTAATAGGGTTTACTGTTAATTAGCTCTTGTACACGTTTGCAGTACATAAGAACAGCTTTCTTTTGTTTAGGAAGTGATGTTTTATTGAGAGGATGTCCTTTGTTGATACAAAGCCAGCATCAGGATGGTAATTTGAGTTAACATCTACACATCATTTTACATAACCACTTGACAATGGTGTCCTGGCTAATTAGTTTCTGTTAGTTAAAAGGGAAATGGAATGACATTTTCTTAGGGTATAAACAAAGAGAGACATCAGCTTAGACGAGTAACACCAAGGTGGAAGTTCTTTCTTAGCATACCCACCACATGGTTCTCGTCGCATCTTCAGATTTGCGATCTCTCATGCACTGAAAAACAGAAACTTCACTCCTCCTTTGATGATCTCTCTTTTAATATTAAGCTGAATGAATGATAGGAAGGATGAACACATTTAAAATTCATACTTTAAGTATTAAAAGCTTTGTCCGCAGTCTGGCTTCAATAACTGAGTGAGCCAAACTTTTCTGGTGGACTTTGAAGCTGGGGAGCATAGGAGAAACAGACTTTCACAACTGCCTACAGTAATTTTCTTAATGGACGGCAGAGCGTTCCTTTTAATTTTTTGTCTTCCTTTCCGGCAATGGTTATCCAAATCTTTGAAGCAGGCATACTGCTCCTTTCACTCTTTGTTCCAGGGCCCCCAACAAGTATGCTCTTCCCCACAAAGAAACCACTACCTACAGTCATCAGAAGGTATCAAAAGGAAGAGTGTCATTCTAATAAGGGATGGGAAAGGAGAACAGCCAGCTCCTTTGGGAACCCTGGGAAATTCCAATCTCCATCTGCTTTCCATCTTTGCTTTGGTGATTTCTAGAAAAGGTTGAGAGAGAAGAAGGAGCCCAAACTGAAGCATTACAGCAATAATCTAATACCTACCTCCCCCCACCCCCAAAAGACAGAGAACAGGAAGAGCCACAAGCAGCTGAGAAAAGCCAGGACACAAGGCTCCTGTCTGCTCTCTGTTCCCTGGGCTGACAGAAAGGAGACAGAAAGGAAGGCAAAGGAACGGTGGCGTTAGTTATGTGCCAGCTAAGGACTCCACCTTGCAGGAAGAATTCTCTGCTGGCCTGGTCCATTCCTTCAGGCCTCTGTGTCATCTGAGCAGCCTGAAGAGGTCAGCCAGAAAATCTGCTCAGCAAACTGACTCAGTGAACCACGCAAATGACATCAGACAACACGGTGACAGGGAAGCTACGAGTTAAACACAGTATAACTACTCACAGAATGTGTCACAAATGTGAGGAAAGGCTTTCCCTGCCATATGATTTCAACTACAGTAAATCAAGAGCTATAAAGACCATTACCAGAATTTGCAACTCCCCACAAGCAGAAGAGGCACTCATATCTCCTTTAGAGTTTGAACTCTGCCTGGCAGTTAAGACAACAGTGAAAGGCCTTGTGAGGAAAAATTGAACACATAGAATGTCCTCATAGGGATAAAAAAAGGCATGTAAGATCCAGCAAGTAACCAGACATTTGAAAAATCTAGCAAGGAGACTAGAGGAAAAGGGAAAAAATTAGTCCTTATACATGGCACTGAGCTGGAAACAGGAAAAGGGTTTCCTACACCTTTCTGGACAGAACTCTGTTGAAGCTAGCGGTTTTAATAAACCCAAACACCTATGGAGAAAGGTCTTCAATGCCAAAAGCGAAAATTTTTTTCCACAAAATGTAAGGCACCAAACATAAGCAGAAAAACTGAAGTGTCACCAGTCACCTGGATACAAGCCCCGTGATGCACATCAACTTCTTAAACACGACAGTAAGAATTCCTTTGCTGTTCTACCAGACAAGAAGTCCTCCAGTCAATGGATCATGGCAAAACCAATTTGCAAACTGCAAAACTGGAAAGAAAAGTATTTTCTGGTAGGAAAACGGAAGTAGGTGAAGATGAGCTCATTTGCTTGTGGTTAGAGCCCTGCTCTGACTTTCAGCTGCCTGCATAGCAGAGAACCCTGCCCTTCAACTCACCGCTAACGCACAGCAATGGAAGCAGCGCGGGTCAATGGGTAACGGTAAAACTGATTACTAATTATTTGACAGTCTAAGTCTAGGGAGGGCATATGGCTATTAAAGGGATATGAAGAAGGTTCCACCTGAAGGGAAACACACCCATTTTTGATTTATACCTGTATTGTAATAAAAAGTATCACTTTGCCAGTGCAGTTTTGCCCATTTTCAGCCCAAACAAAACGAACCATCATCAAAAAAAAAAGGCACAATTTCAAGAATCTAATAAATATAAAGGTATGAAAATTTCCTTCTTTGGTTTGGAAAAATACATATATACTGACATTTAAACAGTGATTTTCCTAAAATAAATTCAGTGAACTTGGAACAACAACAACAAAATCCATCAGATATAAGGAAAGATTTGAGAGTCTTTGCCCTCAGACTGAATGAAGCAGGAAATTATTCACCTGAGCGGAGTAAAAAAAATTGCTTTAATTTCCACCCTCATGGATAATCTGCTTTCCTACCTTGACAGCAGAATCAAGGATATACAAAACTCACAATTTACACAATGTAAAAAGCAATATAAGCATTGCCTGCTAACACATGGCTTAAGCCTGGCACCCTAGCAGGCAACACTTCCTTCAGCGTTGTGTTATGTTCAAGGGTCCACTCCTACGACTGCACGTTTAAATACAGGGCCCCATCTAACATCCACTGTGATTACTAGGAGTCTTTCCATTAAATTCGGTGAGTATTAGGCAGTACCTTCAGAGCCTGCACTACTACCTGAACATTTTCAATGCAAAGCGAAGTTTTGGAGTTATACTACTTGAATTCAACAGTGAGCAAGATCCGACTGGCTTCTGAACTAACGGGGGCAAGCAGCCTGCAGTGCTGTCAGAGAGTTACACTCCAGCCAGCAAGGTGCCTTCCTAGTATAACGCCCTTCAAGTTCCCTAAAGAAATGATTTAAAATCCAGTTGATGAGACACACGCTTTTTTAAAATTTGTGACTAAAGCAAAGCACTTGAGCATGCCTTCACCCTCTGCAGCTTGGTAAGCCCCCAAAACTTATGCACATAATGATACATTTTCTGTATTTGTGCTTTGAGTAAAGTTGACAAAATGGAGACCATTAAAACTGATTGCTCAAAGGATTGGGCCAGTCTGTTTGGACGAGTACACCTGAAAACAAGTCCCCCACAAAAGTATCTCAGATCAGATATCCCACATCAGAAGGATTAAAACAGAACATTAAACTATTTAAAAACTCAGTCGTCTCCTGTTGCTTGTCCATTCACCCATGAATTAAGTCAGAACCAACAGATTTATTTAACAACTATACCATTTGATAGCATTTCTAGACTACTGGTTTTCAACTCTGAACGTGTTCTCCCTCAACAGCTAGAAATAGGAATACTCACATTAGTTATACAGCTAGGAAGGAAAGGCAACCTTAAAAATCTTTTTTTAGAAGGACAAGGAAAAAACTGAAGTAAAATCCTTAATGAGATGAAGTTGACTGAAATGATATATATTTCTTTATCCAGTCTTAGCTCAGGACAGTAATCCCAAAGCCTGGAAGTCATACTAACCAGTTTGAATTCAAAAATAAACAAACTCAATGGCAATGAAGGGATTTCATGAAGAAGAATGCATACTATAACCAGAATGTTTTGGGAGTCTTCCTACATTAATTTGCATTGATCACCATCACTGAGAAATAGAATTGCTACAAGGTTAATTTTTTACAAGTTTTTTTTTTTTTTAAATAGAAAATGAAAAAAACAAATCAAATAATAGTGCTATGTGAATTAAGGTAGAAATTCAGTTCTGCTGAAACATTTACTTTGGGGGGAAAAAAGCCTCATTTGCTTTTAAGCTCTGTCTTAAACAAAAAGAAATACAAATGGAAAAAAGTAAACTCCATTTCAACCAGAGTTTTCTCCATGCTTACTGCTAGTAAAATTTCATCAAGAAACACGTATTTCTGCAGAAAATTTCAGACCTGAATCCTTACTGTTTTAACATCAAAATAACATCATTTTCTAATGTGATAGTTAATTGGCTTTCAAATGTAAAACCAAATTTGGATGTTCAGAGGCATCTCTTAAGGACAATTTACGTTCTCTTCACAGTCTGTGTTTCTGAACAAACTCACCAAATTTGGATATTCAGAGGCATCTCTTAAGGACAATTTACATTCTCTTCACAGTCTGTGTTTCTGAACAAACTGGGTAGTATAACATTCCCGTGGAAACCAGGGAAAGACCTCGTGTACAAAAATGGAGAAGTGGTGGATGTTACCTAGCATGTTGTGGTAAAGTGGACTGTCGTGTCCATGGATAGTAAATGCAGTCATGACTAGCGGGACCTCTACACCTGCAGGCAATTACAGAACAAAAGACGTCATTTGCCATTTACAAGGACATGCACACGCATGCGCCCTTGTCCACACGTGGAGGATGGAAGACACACAGGGCACGATCACTCAGCAAGTACCTATCCATCAGGCCGATGCAGTCCTCAACACGTGGCCCTACGCACCTGCAGCAAATTCAAATTGAAAACAGGGAGAGAAAGAAAGAAATCGGTTACTTACAGACACAAGAGAAGGAATCCCCTCTTTGCGCCACATTCTGAGATACAATTCTCAAGAGAGACCCAAGTCATCACAAAATCATAGCTTGTAAAAACACCAAGCTTGCAGTGGGAACAATAACAGCAATGTAAACAGCACTCCAAGGTTAAATAGGTCTTGGCTCAAACAACACTTAAGGCAGGTTTCACCTGCACACGTGGGAGTCCGGACAAAAGAGTTGCTTTTCCTGGATGTTGTCTGACTCATCAGTCCAGTGATTATTGCACAACAGCTGTTTATTTGCAAGACGAGAGCAACGAGCAGGACTGG
>NW_010419070.1:9525-19878 GCF_000710305.1 Buceros rhinoceros silvestris
GAATGGAGCGCAATGGAAAACTTTGTTTCTTCTTGTAACTGATGTAATTGTTCATTCTGTTCTAAGCTCCAAACCAGGTCAACTGCAGAAATATTCTGGAAGCTGGCTGCATTGTTACCAGGAAAGGTCAAGGGTGAACTTCCAACAACAAAACCAGAGCAAAATGGTGCCTGCCCATTCAGGCATTTTCTTCTGCTTTCCTCAGATGCTGCCACAAGTCCTCTACCTGCAAGATCAGCAGGTGCTCACCAAAGGCAACAGAAAGGCAGGGAATCCCTTTATGCAGAACCACTAAAGCACAAATGCGGAGAAAGCGCCTGTTTGCCAAACATGGATGTGTGTGGATTTTGCTCTCAGGAAGAGCAATACAACATGGTGTCCTAGGTTCTCGACATTCAAAAAGCAAGTTGAGATTCTCAGAGGCAGATATACAAAGTGAAGCTTTTAGGGGTTAAGAAACACCTTAAGACATCCTTTAGGCTGAACGCCCAGCTAGTCCCTCTGTAACCATGGGGAGCATCTGGCGCTCAGTCTTTTAGGGAAACCAACCCACTTATTTCAACTCTTCAACACGATCTCTGAGCCACTTCATGAACAGGCTCTTTGGCTGTACATCTGCTACAGGAGCCGGTCATCTGACACATCAGTAGACTGAAACTCACTTCTGTTGAGGCATTTTAAATTACAGGTATGATCCCCAACTCTTTCTAAAGTCTCCTGCTTTCAGTTTGACTTTGATAGAGGTCTGTGCATGTCAAAAATCTGAGAGTTCAAATATGCTCCCAGGAGATCTTCTTTCTACTTTACCACCACTTGCCGTCATTAGCTTTTGCTGCATTTAAATTAGCTATCACTTTGTGATTATAAAATAAAATTCAGTGAATGCAATTTCCCCTTACCTGCCTATCAGGGAGAGCAGAACGATAGCGAACCTCACCTCTTGTTTGTTTTCTTGAATTCTTATTTTTACATAAAAACTGTCACATGCAAACACAAATTGTAAGGATTTCCTCAACAATGGTTTCCTTCAGCAAATGTGCAGACGTGGAAAGGATTCATTTAATACCCAGGTGGCCAGATAACACAAACCAAAAAGGCAGATTTAAATGCAGTTCAAAGTAGAGAACACTCTTGATGGCTGATGTTTTGAAATTTCAGCTGTCTTGGGCTTTAGGACTTCAGAATTCAGGACTGTCTGAATTCTAACAAGTCTTTAACACATTCAGCAGTTCTTCCCTTCATGGCATTCTCAACAATATGCAGAAACCCAGTTCAGTATCAAAAAAGGCTGAAGCTGTCCAGATCTTCCATCTCCTAGTATGCCAAGAGCTGCTGAGCTCAGATTCTTGCTATAAGTAAATAAAAAGAAGGCCCTCTTCAAATTAGATGTCTCTGAGAGCCCACTACTAGTTCGGATAATTGGTAGGCTAACATAAAGCACCAATTGTCTTGGGAGTCATTTCACACCCGCACATTTATTCTCTCAGGAGAGCAGGACTTGAGTCCAAGACGACAAAGCCGTTTGGACCTCGCTCACTCCAAGGTGAAATACCACTGATTTTTATGCTAACCTGTCATCTTTAGTGGGTTTTCCAGCCCCAGACAGAACACTCTGTCCGGGTGCAATCTCCATTGCTCTCAGTCGCGTTGAACTCCTCTCTGACTGGCTGCTCTAATTACACGCAGTAAAGTACAATACTGTGTGAGTAATGACAGCATCTATTAACTTATTTTGCATCACCAAGTCGGTTATTTTTCCTCTGGAAGTAACTTCCTTGGTTTCAGGCTTTTTGACACATAAGTACAAGCATGACACGATCGTCTATCACACTGGTACTTCATTCACCCTCAGGGTTCCTTCTGCTTGAAGCCTGGATGGTATTTTTATTTCCAAGTTTGCTCTGTAAAATGAACTGGTAAATTGATACACGCCCTTTTATCAATGATACATTCAGTACCTTACAACAGTCCAATACACCTTATACAGAAAATTACCCTTGGAACTCATCCTAGCTTTACAGATACTCACCCGCTGAAAGAAAATGATGAGTTAAAACAATTTTGAAAATTGGACTAACAACTGCTTTTGCTGAAACAATCCTTTCTCCCTCTGTCACAAATACGGTCTTTCATCAATTTTGCTTTCAGATTGAAAGGTGGGGTCTTAACTCTTCACAGATGTGGAACAGCAAAGCCACTTCTAGTCAGACAAATTGTCACTGGAAACAAACAAAATCAACTATACCACAGCATAGATGGATTAACTGTGGACAGGAGAAAACCCTCCTCGTGGTGATGACCTGGTCATCCAACTATTGCTATGAATAAAGGCGGACAACTCAAAGCCAGGGGTTACTTGGTTAAGAGGAAGTGCATGCTGATGGTGACAGTAAAAAAGTTGAACGGGGTCAGGCTGTAGGAGGAAATTTTGCACCAACAGAACAGCAGTGAGTTTGTCACCACTGAATTCGCACTGTTTTTTCATCTGGAACTGACAGTGCTTTCCTAAAAATGCACCTAAGCTTTAGGGGCAAGACAAATCCTTTCTGGACCACACACGTATTGATAAGGCCCTCATGATTTTTCCGGTCTTGGTTTAGAAGAAAAATAAAGTTTTGGTGAATAGTAATCCACTTCCTTCAAAAAGTTGTGTGAAAAAATGCCTTTCTGTGATCAAGGGAGGTGTCCGGTGAGATCTCCCATTTGTGTGCCGCCCAGCGAGTAGGCAGACTGTCAAATGCTATTATAGCCTTAGTATTTTATTTCTGTGGAAGCGTTCCATTTTGGCTAGCTCTGCAAGGAGAGGTGCCAAATGCTTTCTGCCTCTTGAATTAAATGGGATAGCTGTCAGATCTGCTCCAAACTGGCTTCAAGGAGCTGATGTTTATCACAGGGATGCAAGGCCGAGAGCACAGTTGTTGCATCCAAGGAAGTCGCTCCTTGATAGCTCTCTTAGTCAGTGCAAGATCGTTAACAGGGCCAGATAATTACACACCTATTAACAGAAGCAGTCATTACACTTGAATCAGGGAGGAAAGCGGTGTTATCAAATCTCACGGTTTAGGGTTAAAGCAATCATCTGCAAGTGCCATGACCAAATTGTGGCAAAATGCTCACGAGAAACAGAGGTGGGACAGATATCTTCACTGGTGGCAACAACAGGTGAGGATGAATAGCAACGGCGGAGGAAAACTCAAACCCCACTTCGGCAAGTAGCCTGATTCAAAGAGAGCAGCACTGAGCTACTACTGCACTGGGAGCACCGCTCTGCAGCAGCTCAACACTATTTAACAAGTATCCAGGCTGTACTGTGAGGGCATCGGTTTTAATCCAGCAATTGATCTGACAGAGAGAACAGACATGCTAGATGAAGTAGAATGATGGTTTCTCTGTACTATTCGGTCGTGAGCCAAATATCAAGATGTGTTCCCTTCACAATGTATTTCACTGAAGAATCCTGATTGAGGGGAATTTAAATATTAATTTCTATTGGAAGAGTATGAAAACTAGAGAATTCAGTACTGAAGGAGAAAAGGAGAGACAGTAACTGATTTCCCTTCTCTCTGTGGGCATATCCAGCCCCTGACAATGCTGGCAAGAGGAGGGACAACTCACAAACCCCAAACACCTGGGGCAGTCTGCAACAGTTTCATCAACATAATCACATGCCAGAAATTCTTTAGGAACACTAGAAAATAACGGCCATGCTTACTCAAATTTGGGAGGCGGTGGGGTGTTTTTACAAGGGATAACAAAATACCCAAGAACAGTCACATTAACTCTTTAATAACAGGATGAGGATTTCTAAGAGAAATAGCATCTGCCTCATGGCAAAAGAGCAGCGCCTCATCTGGGAGACAACCACACCTTTGTGCAACCTGGGTGAGGCTTTTGGCCCTTTCACTAGTGGTGGTTTGTCATTTCTCTGGGCATTAGCATACAATGCTATATAAGACATTCTTTCACCTAATCAGCTGCAGAAAAAAAAAGGGAAAACTGGAAGTTCAAGAATTAAATGGCAACATAACTCAGTGTAAAGGAACCCTGTGTCGTCAAGCATTGCCAATGAACACTGGCAAATTCAGTCACAACTGCCTGAAGTTCCTCCTGTTTGATGATGAACTAGAATGTCAGATTATCATCACAAGGTATAGAAACCGCCCCTTTCTAGCCAGGGAGATAAAAACAACCAACTGCTTGCAAAATACTGATGCATACGAAGAAGTGGAAAAGCACAGAAAACATTCTGCTCCCTCCCTGGTCTAGGAGAAACACAGCTGCGCCATGAAGATTAGCAACCAGTTAGATCAGGTGGACCTCCCCAGAGAAGAGGAAGTGATGGGAAGAAGTGTCATGCCTTGGTCTTCTGAATAGCCAGCAGATCTGCCAGACACTTCTTATGCAGGGCAGACAGCAAAACTGTCATCTGTACTTGGGCTTGTCAGATTCAATCAGAACTGGCACTTCCTCCACCTATTAAAGCCAGGACCAGAGCTCCTGAAGTGAGCTCATCTTTTCATATGGTCTCTTCTTACATTCCTCTTCCACAGTAGCATTATTTGTCTTATTGAGTAACTGATTTAAAGGGTCTGAAGGAAAGACAGATCTGTAACAGATCCTGGCTGTGTCTTTGTGATCTCACTTTCATTTCCCTAATGGCTCTATTGTAATTAGATTTGCAAAACCAGCAAAAGGTCTCATTTTGAATGGCAACAGCTGTTGACATCAAGATTACATTGAATAATCTACTGGTTTAATTTTAGCTGCTCAACAATAAGAGCCTCTGGTTGAAGATTATTTCACTGGCTGAAGTTTCTTCTTTTTCCCCTGGATGCCTTTCCCTTTCTTTGTATGCTGGACACCACCAACTGTCTCATCAAAAAGGCATTTACAACTTACGTGGCCAATGCAAAACAACAGTTGTTTACGTGACTACTATTATTTTGTTGTGCAGATTCTTAATTCTGGCTCAGATATATGGGCCGTGTATTCCCCCACACAGTAAATGATTTGGAGCACTTAGACAGTACTTGAGAAATTGATGCTCAGATTCAGACTGCTGCACAAAGTCTGGTTTCAGACAAACCCTTTGCATCAGCCCCCGTACAAAAAAGAGCAGGGCTGCTGGGTTAGTTCACCACTAACACGAGACGAACATTCCATCAACAAGTAAATACTAAAAATAAGTAATTTTACAGGCCTACGCTTAAGTGTTAATGGCAGCATTTGCTACAAGCCAGTGGTAGCTAGAAGGAAAGCTATGAGCATTGCTGTGAAAGGTTATTCTCTATGGTTTTCCAAAGAGGTCTAAGCTTTTTTTTTTTTCTGATAAGCTGCTGGACATTCATGACTGGAACCTGAAGGTCATGACAGGCCTGAAAATCAAAGGTTACATTTCTGCTGCACCCACTCTGTTTTCAGGAGTGGGACAAGTGCTTTACCAAGCCAAGCTGCAGATAAATCATCATGTGCTATGAACAGAAGATAGGAGGGCTTGCCTCACAGAACCTGCACTTACCCTTGGGTGCAGTTTGGATGACATGGATGACACTCGCGATCCTCATCGGCGTATTTGAAAATGAAGCTGTTGGCCCCCTGTAAGCCATCAGGACATTTTTCCACACAGTTTGGACCATCTTTAAAATGGAAACACTTGGTGCAGTGGTCAGGTCCCTGTGGAGCACAGAAGAGAGAAATGCAGTGCATTCAAGTCACTCTGTCGTTTCCTGCTGCACCAGAATTGCAGATCCTAGACTGACAGCACACCAGCAATAACTGTACTAGCATTTCTTTCCCAGTGAACAGTGAATTAGCCGTATGGTCCCAGTCTCTGTTAAGGAGCAGCAGATGTATAAATCCTGGTGCTTTCGGCCATAAACCTATTTTGTGGAGCGTAAGACTAAATTCCAGCTTCTAAACTGGCTTCTCAGTATTACTGGTGTGCTTAATACACGGACTTCACACCCACTTTAACCCTGAAAAATTTCAAATTTCCCTCATGGGTCGAACACTTGAAACACTAACTCCTTGCTTTTTTTTTTTTGCAGAAAACACAGTATTGCCACAAAAATGATGATGCCTTTTCTTCCATGCAGTAGGTAAGTCACAGAAATCAGAAAATAAGTTAAATTTTCTCAATGATAAAAAGCCTAAAACACACCTCCCCATCGCCCAGGCTAACTGTGACTTTCAGTCTTGGCAATATACAACAGACTAAAAGAAAGAACTGTCTCACAGTGGAGCAATAATCTTTGAAAGAGGACTCAGTGACCATTTTAAAAGTAACAGCCACAGTTAACATTCATTCAGGATGCATGAAAAAAGTTCTCTATCAAAACAACCTAAAAGGCTAACCTACATTAAAAAACCCCACAACAACATATTGTTCAAGCTAACTGACAGACTGAGACAAATTCCTACAAGAAAGGGTAAACTGTAGTACAACAGGACAGAACTGAGTATAAAGAATGAAAGCAGTGATAAAAGAAGGCACTCAAATTGCAACTGCACGCTGTCATTTAAAAAATTCTGCACATCTGTATCACTAAGCCATTAGCAAAACCAGAAAAGAAAATGAAAACTTTTAAAATTTCTTTCTTAAGGACTTTGACTCAAGGAAGTTCATTCCCAGCAGCAATTTCACATAAACAGAATTCTTCCCCTGCATGCAGAATACGCATATTTTCTGCTTTTGCTAACGTTAATTCGCAATCGCCTCTTTAAAGTCTGTAAGCAGAAAACGTCCATCCTTTAGCACACTTCAGCAAGCTTGCCCATAACATACCAAATTTTGTTCTTACCGGCCCATAGCACGTGATCATGTTTTCTTCCATCTTTTCGCACTGGGGGTCACACTCCACGCAGACAGAACCATTTGCGAATTCTCGAAATTCCCTAGGAGAACATTTTGCAGGCAGGTTAGGAGAAAGCGAAGTGAGCCTGGAACAGAGTCACAATGGCTGCCTCTCCAGCTGGTGGCAATCAGGACAACTTCACAGAGGTCAGCAGGCTGGGCCAGCTGAGGTCACTTCTGCTAAAAACACCAGGCCCCATCAGCAAGCTGTTCACAGGTGGGTCAAGCAGAAGACATCTTGTTTACTAGGATAAAACTGCAGATGTTTTTATCCCTCTTTCCTGAAGAAGCTAGGACCTCATTAACAGCACAAGGAACTGATCTATCGATCTCTATCTGTGCCATTGTCATGCATAGCTCGGATTCAGGAAGCCACTTGTTACATGTGAGACATCACTACCAGGTGAGAAAGGATTAGAAACCACATTGATCGCAGTGGTGCTCTTGCTGTTCTAGTTAAGTCCCTACCAACACTCTTGTTTTAAAGCCTGCTCTCCAAAAGGCTTGTAACTTTTCCATCAACAACAATTCTGAATTTATAGGTCTGAATTTATAAAATGTCAAAAAAAAAAATCCTTTCACCAACCAAGTGTTTTTTGTTTGGTTTTTTTATATATATGTCTTAACCAGTTAAAAGGGGGAGAAAAGGAGTGACAGTAGGTGGGATTTCTTCTTTCCAACACTGGGTATCTCAATTCAGCCACCAGCTGCCCCTCACAAAAAACTGTTCAGTACCCTCTCAACATAATTCATCCTACCTTCTTCCAGGCTGAGATGAATTAGCATCTGCACAGGTCATTCCTCTCCCACTAACTACAGACAGAGTCTATGTAACAGCTCAGAGCTGACACACCTAAGCTTTGCAGACAGATCCCATCTCGTGGCAGGAACCAGTTAACATACTTGCATTAACCAGTTAAAGATGTGCTGCAGACTGGTGTTAGCAGGCTCTAGTGATGGCCGGGTAAAGGCTCCTGTGCTCAGTTTATCAATGCTCACTCTCCAGTCCCCAGCCATTAGGATCTGGTGCAATAATACAGCAGAGGAAAACCTCACTTGACTGCTGCAAGTGAGCTCTCCCTTCTCTGGCCTCGGAGATGGATCTTCCTGGTTGAAGACTGGAAGAGAAGTCAAATACATCTGCCTCCTCCCTGGAGTACTGTTGCTGCCCCGCAAGATGTATATGCAGATCTCTCAAACCAACAAAAAACTGCACCTCAAGGCCAGGTCACAAATCACACATCTGGGAAGAAGCTGAGTCTGTGGGAAGTGTAAATACTATTCACTAACTGACACAGATCAGAAGAACAACCTGCCTTGAGGGCTGGTCATGAGATCCTCCTTGTGATCTTCTGCCATACGTTTCACGGTGACAAGCCACCAAATGTGGTCCAATATGTTCCAGTGCATATGAGAACACAGCTGTGGTCTGCGACCTTTATTTGATGTTTGGGGGGCAGGCAGGGGAAGAGAGAACAGCTGCTTTTAAGCATATGAAACTGTACTCTGACAAGATTTTTTTTTGCATTCATTCTCCAGACAGAACAATTTAGAGCATTTTCATGAATATATCGGCATTCATTCAGTACTCTTTCCTTAACGGTTACATGAGCTGGCATCCAAGGCAGTAAAAGAATGACAACAAAACCATACAGTGGTCTTATTTTCAATCAGCAGTTTGAGCTGAAAAAGATAATTCAAATCATTTAGGTTTTTTATCTTGACTTCAAAAGAGGTGCAGGGGACCTTGCCATACTGTTACACAGGAAGTGATGTTGCATGAAAATTTTAGTCAGCTGAATACTAAGTAAAGCTTTCCACACATGTTCAGATTTGGAAATCCTTAAAACTTACCCTATAACACATTTCAGTCAAAATCAGTAACATTGGCAATGGAGCCAGATATTGATTAATGTAAAACCAAAATAAGTTGAAGTCCTGAACCACATAATCAGCAACTTAAGGGAGAAGAGCAAGGGAAATACCTTACCCATCATACAGGTTACAAGAGTCTATGCAGGTCCTTCCCCTGATGAAGCGCTTGCACGAGAGACACTGGTCTGGCCCTGGCCCCCAACAGCCATCACTTGAGCATAACTCATTACACACCATTCCATCAGCAGCTGCAGAGAGAGGATACTGCCATTAATTTACATAGTCCTCTGAAATCCAAAGGAAAACATTCCCTTCAGCATTCTGCCATACCTAGAAAAGTAAACTGACCATTCAGATTTTCTAGAAACTGAACAGATTAAAAGCAAAAAAATTACCATCAATGCACTACAGAAACAGGCTGTGCACTCACAGTTTGAACACCCTACACGCTGGCCAGTTTCTTTCAGTAGAGTGAGAAAAAGGAGGTTTATGAGGCTCCTGCAAGGGTGAGAAGAGCTTCTATACCAGGAATGAACAGAAAAGTAACCTTAGATTTGGCTGAGAAAAGACATGATGAATGTCCAGAAATTTGTGAATGACGAGAAGGGAAGTAAGCATGAAACAACTGTTCACTGCTTCTTCCAAGTCCCTCATGGGCATTCAAAGAGACAGGAACCCAACAAAGTTCAAAACTGAGATCTTCCTTCATAGAAAATACAGATTCCCAGAATTCCCTCACACGGGACAAGGTAAATGCGAAAAAATTTAAAGGATTTGAAAAACCAATCTGAAAAATCAAAATCCACAGAAGGGCTATTAAACCAAAATACAGAACACACACTCTGAATTGAGAACTCCCTGAAATCAAACTCACGGATGGTGCAGAAAAAGTTGAAGGAAAGTCATCATTAACTGTCATTTTTTAATCATTAAAAGATAGAAGATATCTGAAGAGCCAAGGAGCCTTTACAGTAAAACCACACAAAATATACCATGAACAAAGGGTGAGAGGGAGGGGAAGGTTGTCTCAAACAGCATAATTCTTTCTGCATTTTTGTTTTATATAAATCCTTCTCTACATAAATATCGTGATGATTGTGACAGATGGAGAAAATGAGCAAAGAGCATAAGGAAGCACATGTTATCCCTCCAGTGTTTGGAGAAAGTCCAGTTGCATAGTTTCAGCCAAACCCTGGCATGACTTACCCCACGCAGATCTTTTAATTTGGATTCACTCTTGCACGATGAAATGTTTTACCCAAATGGATTACATACCAGGCTGAGTAGATGAAAACCAGTGAAGATCTGAAACACTGGAGGTGGCAAACTTATAAACACTTGTTTGCCTTTAAACCACTAGACACAACTCGAGGGAAGGGTTAGATAATAAATTCGAAGTAGGTTTGCTGGTAGAACTCCACCACCGCCTCCAATGCTGTGGCAATGAAGGTGTCAAACACACAAACAGGAACAAACACACGAACACTGAGACCACATATAAAACAGCAACTGCATACGCCCAGCACGCTTTTAAAGAGAGGCAACAGCAAAATCAACAGAAAATCTTTTTGCAAAATGCTAAAAGCCCTCTGGCAGCTTTATATTAAATGAAATAAAAATTTTAG
>NW_010419071.1:0-1664 GCF_000710305.1 Buceros rhinoceros silvestris
ACATGTCTGACATGACTTGGACTTTGTGCTGCAACTGTGTCCTCTCTACAACAATTACCCCTTGTCCCATCACAACAAGCCTTGCTAAAAAGTCTGTCCCCATCTTTTCTTACAAGCCCCTTTTGAGTACTGACAGGCTGCAATAAGGTCTCCCAGGAGCCTTCTTTTCTCCAGGCTGAACAACCCCAACTCCCTCAGCCTGTCATCGTAGCAGAGGTGCTCCAGCCCTCCTCTGGACTCTCTGCAACAGGTTCATGTCCTTCTCATGCTGAGGCCTCCAGAGCTGGACACAGTACTTCACATGACATGTCACTAGAGAGAGCAGAGCAGCACGATCACTTCCCTCAACCCGGTGGCCACACTTCTTTTGATGGAGCCCAGGATACCACCATTGGCCTTCTGGGCTGACAGAGCACATTGCTGGCTCGGGTCCAGCCTTTCATCCCCAAGTCCTCCGCAGGGCTGCTTTCAACCCATTCATCTCCCACCCAGTATTGATACTGGAGATTACCCTGATCCAGGTGCAGGTTGAACCTCATGAGGTTCGTACAGGCTCACTTCTCTGGCTTGTCCAGGTCCCTCAGGCATGTGAACCACACAACTCAGCTTGGTGTAATCAGCAAACTTGCTGAGGGTGCACTCGATCCTGCTGTCTGTGTCACTGATGAAGATCTTAAACGACCCCGGTCCCAGTATAGATCCCTGAGAGACACCACTTGTCACTGATCTCCATCTGGACATACAGCCATTGACCACTACCCTCTGGATGCGACCATCCAACCAAGTAGTTATCCACCAAACAGTCCACCCATCAAATCCATATCCCTCCAATTAAGAGGGAAGGATGTTGTGGGGTACTGTGTCAAAGGCTTTACAAAAGTTCAGATAGATGACATCCATAGCTCTTCCCCTGTCTGCTGATGTAGTCATTTTGTCATAGAAGCCCACTGGGTTGGTCAGGCAGGACTTGCCCTTGGTGACGTCATGCTGGCTGTCTCGAATGACCTCCCTGTTCTCCATGTGCCTTATCATAGCTTCTAGGAGGATCTGTTCCATGACCTTCCCAGGCACAGCGGTGAGGCTCACAGGTCGGTAGTTCCCAGGGTGCTCCCTTCTACCCTTTTTAAAAATTGGTGCAATATTTCCCTTTTTCCATGGACCTCACCTGACTGCCAGGACTTTCAAATATCGTGGAGAGTGGTTTGGCAACTACATCAGCCAGTTCCGTCAGGACTCGGGATGCCTCTCATCAGGTCCCATAGACTTCCATGAGTTCAGCTTCAGGTGATCATGAACCTGATCTTCTCTTACCGCAGGAGGGACTTCTTTCCCCTCTTGTCTCCATCTTGCTAGTCTGTGTACTTGGGAAGTGTGAGAAGAGAGAATATCAGTGAAGGCTGAGGCAAAAAAAAATTGTTGTATACCTCAGCTGCCTTCTTGTCTGTTGTTAACAGCTTGCTAGTCTTGCTCATCAGGGGTTCACACTTTATTTGACCTTTCTTTTCTGGCTGGTATATCTATAGAAGCCGGTATTATTCTTTGCATCCGTTGCCAAGCTCAGCTCCAGCCACACGTTGGCCTTCCTGACCCCATCCCTACACAACTGGGCAATGTCCCTGTGATCTTCCCAGGATAGCTGTCCCTGCTGCCACTGCCTGTGTCAT
>NW_010419071.1:1995-2468 GCF_000710305.1 Buceros rhinoceros silvestris
TCGTGCATACTGCAGCCTGGGCTGCCTCCAGTCTTGACATTACTGATGAGTTCACTTGCAGTGGTAATCATCAGGCCCAGTATTGTGTCCCATCTGGTGGGGCTATTACCTGGCTTAAGAAGTTATCCTTGATGCACTGCAAGAGTCTCCTGGATTGCTGACAGCCACTATACTATTTTTCCAGCACATGTCAGGGGGGTTGAAGTCCCCCAGCAGAACGAGAGCCTGTGAGTGCAATACCTCCAGGTACCTGGGGTAAGAAGGCTTCATCAATAACCTCTCCTTGATCAGGCAACCCAAAGCAGACACCAACCACAAACTTCCCTGTGTTGCCTCAGTCTCTAATTCTTACCCACCAGCTTTTAACATGCTTGTGGTTATTCTTCAGGGACAGCTCTTCACAACCTGTCCATTTCTTGACATAGAGGGCAATGCCTCCGCCCCTCCTTCCTCTCCTGTCCCTTCTGCACAGC
>NW_010419071.1:2982-4032 GCF_000710305.1 Buceros rhinoceros silvestris
CCAGCTTGTCACAGGCAAGCCTGATATTATCCCCCTCTCCCTTCAAGTCTAGTTTACAGGTCTGTCAACGAGCCCCGCAAGCTCCTGAGCAAAGACCCTCTTCCCCCTTTGAGGAAGGTGAATCCTGTCTGACACCAGCAAGCCTGGTGCCATGTAGACCATCCCATTATCGAAAAACCTAAAACTGTGGTGGTAAAAACAGACACTGAGCCAGGTATTAATAGTCTAGCTGTGTCTGTTTTTGACAATGTCACTGTCCACAACTGGAAGGAGAGAGGAAAAAATAACTTGTGCCCCAGATTCTGTTACCAGTTTTCCCAAGGCCCTGAAATTTCTTAGATCACTCTTGGACTACGGGTTGCAACTTCCTCTCCACCTACATGAAAGATCAGTAATGGGTAATAGTCCAAGGGCTGTGTCAAGCTAGGAAGTTAACCCAGGCCCTAGGAAGGCGGCAGACTTCTCTGTGAGGAGAATCTGTCTGGCATATTGGACCCTCCTTTCCTCTGCCTTGCCTGCAACCAAACCTCATCTCTTCCTTCTCGTGGTGGTGGCCATAATACAGGGGTAGGCCTTTCTGACCTTGGAGACAACTATGGCTAGATAGACTGTCATCCACATCATCCATTGACTGACATTCCACATCCAGAGCCTCATACCTGTTGTACAATTTCTGCTGTGTTGCCCCATTTAGCGATGTCATCAATATATTGCAGGAGTTCTGGAACGTCACTCTATTCCAGTGCAATCTGAATTAGTCCATGGCAAATGGTGGGACTGTTTCCACTCCTGGGCTGTTGATTCCAGGTGTATTGGACACCTCTGCATGTGAAAGTGAACTGTGGCCTGCACTCTTCTGCCGAAGGGATTGAGAACATTTCATTAGCCTTATCAGTTGTGGCATACCACTTGTCTGCCTTTGACTCCAGTTGGTACTGAAGCTGTAACACGTCTGCCACAGCAGGACCCAGCAGCAGCATGACTTCATTCAGGCCACAGCAGTCAGCTGCCACTCCCCACTCTCCATTAGATTTCTGCACTGGCCACATA
>NW_010419071.1:4442-14702 GCF_000710305.1 Buceros rhinoceros silvestris
GACCAAAAGCCCACCGGTCCCCTTATGGGTCTTTGAAATCCCCTCCCCTGAGGCAGCCTATGCCAAGGATGCACATGGCTTCTGGGTCAGTAACCATGGAATGTCTAAGCCACTCATTGTCAGTGAGGCTCACCTCAGCTGCTGGGATCCCCCTGTCTCCCCAGAGGTACAGATGGGTTCTGCCCCTTTATAGCTCGATGGCATTAAGGCACACTGTGCGCCGGTATCTACCAGGGCCTTGTACTCCTGTGGGGCTGATGTGCCCGGCCATCAGATCCACACACTCCAGTGAGACCAGTTGTCCCTTTCCTCCACCTGGCTGGAGTCAGGGCCCCTCTAATCCTGATCAGACTCACTCACTTCTTGTGAAAATGACTCAGAACTCCCCGCAAGAGCATCAGTAGTAAGATCAGTCCTCCTACTCTGTCTAGGGAGTTTCCCACAGGAAACTAGGGCAGCGTTTTTTCAGAAGAATCCCCCATTTGCAGTTGATTTCCCTCACAGCTCATGTACCCATGCATCTAGGATTGAAGTGGGTTTTCCATCCCACTTCCTCATATCCTCTCTGTGGTCACATAGGTAAGACCGTAGAGTGCCCAGTGGTGTGTACCTTCCATATGCTCTTCTCTTGAGCAGAGGAATGCCTGCTCCTCATAAGTGAGATACGTTCCCATATAGATGGAGAGTAGACTATATAGTGTTTCAATTGCTGGAGCTGCCAGGACAGTTTCTCCACTGCTGAGATGCAGGCCCACTGGGAGGAAGAGAGACTTCCTTCGTATTGCCAGAGCCAGCCAGCCAATTCACCCACTGTTTGTCCCTCGCCTTCTCTCCAGTAAAACTCTTATGAGTTGGCATGAGTGGCGTGCTTCATAGAAACTTCCTCCACATGGACAGTGTGCATCAGACTTCATCTGGGTCTGTAGGTAGCTGCTCATCATTCAGGTTATTATAAATCACCTCCAGCACAGCCAACTCCCTCAGGTACTGGATACCACTCTCCATGGTGGTCCACTTGCCTGGGTGACATTCAACATCTTCCTTGAAAGGGAACCTTTCTTCACACCTGACAGAAGTCACCTCCAGAGGCTGAGGGCTTGTGTTCTCTTCCGATCACCGTGTCAATGTCCCCTTTCTTAGACAGGGATCCCAGCTGCCTGGCTTCTCTACCCTCTAATTCTAATAACCACTGGCCCCATTATCCCAGCATCGGAGCAGCCAAGTAACAATGCACTCACCTGGATGGTGGCTGAAATCCTTTTGCATATCTCGCAACTCACTCAGGGACAAGGACCAGGTGATGACCTCTGGTTCTGCCTCTTCCTCCTGTTCTCATGATGGCCCTGGTTCACCTTCATCCCTCTCCAAGCAAACTGATTTTTTCATGTGTTTCTTTTTCTGTATAGGGGCATATAGACTGATTCTGGTTCAAGAATTAATATTAGTCCATTTAAATGTAGATCACCACTTATAGTTCAGAGTATGCGCAGTTAACTGATATAAGCAAATGTCGTAGTATCTACTCCTTTCTTTGATTGGATGCTAACCCTTCCACTGACCCTCTGAGTATGAAACATTTATGGCTTCAGTTTAGGGGCTGCATCTTGAGTCCATCACTGAGATGAGCATGATATTGATGGTGGGGTTTCTTTCTGCTCCTTGATGCTGCTGATTTCTTACTCCTCTCTCTAGGTTCTGTTTGGAATCAGTTTTGTATGCATTTAACATATTTTATATACTTCTCTTTCTTCATTAGACTGCAAATTCAGGGTAGGTCAAAATTTACTATAAGATGTGGTTTATGTATGTTGGTTACTTGTTCTTTGTTTTGTTACCACTAAGACTGGGTTTACCCCATTTCCAAGACTGCACTTCTTTAACGATCAGTGAGTTTTTAATGACTGGTAAGTTTCTCACAGGAGAAGAACCCCACTATCATTCCGTACCTAGGCCTCTACTACCATGTGATTTCTCTAGCCCTCAATGCTGTGTGTTATTATAAGGTCATAGATGATTCATTCTACAGAAAATAAATACTTGCCATCAGTTTCAAAAGACAACCATTTGTTACAGTAGGTTACAACTAGAGTGTGACCGTAGGCTTTACGTGGCAGTACATGCCACTACAACACATGGCAGTGCATTGATAAGCAAAAGGTAAAGTATAAAAAGATCATAGGTAATAGTCACTTAGGTAAAATATAATACCATAATAGGTAATATTAATCTATTACCTAATAGTAGATAATTACCAAAAGAGTTCAATAATTGCTTATATTTATTTATATTGTAATGAAACAAGTAAAAGCAGAACTCCAGGTAGGCTTGTGTTGTTAGCTTAACACAAAGTCTGTGTCCTATTGCAAGATTTGCCTGTTTACTGGGCTTTAAGGTTGCAACTTTAATATAACTACAGCTAAAAAAGCACAGGAAACACTGCATGTTAATTAGACTTATGTTTGCAGTTGCTCAAACTAGTATGTAGGCTCAAACAGTATTATTTGACCTTGCGGACTTCATGTTTGCAGGGTACATGTTTTCAGCTTAGCGTCAGGAGGAGAGACCTCCACCAGTGCCATGGTATACTGACACTCCAGTGGCTCTGCAAATTAAATTGGGTATTTCCTTTGTCTGAAATACAAATGTAATGGTACTATATGTCTTAAATACTTAACTGCCTCAGTATTCCCAATGACAGCAAATGTGGCAATAGCTCAAAGCTGCATCAGGGGAGGTTCAGACTACATATTAGGACAAAATTGTTTACCAAGAGGGTAAATACCTGGAACAGGCTTCCTGGAGAAGTGGTTGATACCGCAAGCCTGTCAGTGTTTAAGAGGCATTTGGACATTGCCCTTAGCTACATGCTTTTTAAGTTTTGGTCAGCCTCGAAGTCAGGCAGTTGGACTAGATGATCCTTGTGGGTCCTTTCCAACTGAAATAGTCTAGTCTAGTCTAGTCTAGTCCACTCCATTCCACTCTCTTTACAGCATATCACTACACCCATCACGACAGACCAATTTAAATCAATGAGAGGGAGAAAAAGAAGCACCCTGTTTTGTTAACTAGTCTAGTCTAGTCTAGTCTAGTCTAGTCCACTCCATTCCACTCTCTTTACAGCATATCACTACACCCATCACGACAGACCAATTTAAATCAATGAGAGGGAGAAAAAGAAGCACCCTGTTTTGTTAACTAATGGCTCTTCTGATGACTGCTTGCACACATGGTCTCTGTACTTTGGTCCACTATCTGATTATAAGCTTAAATATATGGAACTTTTATACCTGTATGTAATGTTATTTACATAACCGGCGTTCATAGCTACAGCCACAGCAGACCCAGCCCCACATAAACATAGAAGAATAGATACAGCATAGTTCAACTGACCTTACACTACTTAAAAATGTCTTGGCTATAAGTGCAAGTATCATATTGTCCTCTTGTGGTAAGATAGGTATTGAAGCCTCGTTCCAGACAAAGAGGACAAGATATACCTGCATTCTTGGTCCCATATCTTGCATCTCATTCTTGGAGCTCCTCAGCTTTTGTTTTGCATGTGACCCTCTGGAACTAAGTCCTGATTAACTCTAAAGACTGCCAATTCCACATTGGAAAATAAAGGAGTTGATTTCATGTAAGAATCAAGTCTTGCCACTGTTGTACAGCTGTTCTGTATATGTGTGGATAAAGACATTGCCTGAATTTGTATTCGATATGCATTGTCACAACTCTAGGCAAGTAAACATGATTTTGCCTCTGTTTATGTTATAGTAACATTGATTCTCTGTTTCCATCTTCTGTTATCTTATTTTGTTCCGTACGTAATCTGCTCTGTTAAAGAAGGCGTTATAAACCAGGCCTAGCCTGTCTGTAGCTGAGCTGCCCGTTCAGGCAACTCTTCTCATTTTTTGTGGAATCTGTCAGTTTGCAATAAAGAGGTTGAAGTTTTCTTTAATGCAAATCCCCAAGTCTAAGTATAAGTATACAGTGAGTATACTAAGTATAGTAAGGTATCACTTCCTAAAGGCAACTTAAGGCAGTTCTTCTAGCTGGTTAATTAACCTGGTATAAGTGACTGTGATTTTGGTGTGCAGTGATGGCATTTTGAGCATTTGTATGTCCAGTGTGGTATAAAACTATCAGCCTTCTGGATACCATGGCTGCCATCCTTCATTTCAGAAAAAAAAAAAAAGTACATTTATTTTTATATCCCCGTGGTACACATGCTTACAGGTTCATTACATTCAACACGCAGAGCAAACACATTCGTTGTATCAGATAGAAACTGCAATGTATTAAAACAACTGAGACTGAAAAAAACAGAAATTAAAAATGCTTTAGCATTTTAACACACAATGTGGATTTGTGTTACATTTTATCCGCAGTAACTGAAAACCCTCTCTTGTATTAAGTTATGTTGATCATATAATCACAGATTTTGCCGTCTAATCTAAAACTAACACATCACAAAAATTCGATGTAATCAGCTCTTTGATCTGACATATGCCGCAGCACCACTAAAACAGGGAGTGAGCAGAGCTGCCTGGTTTAGGGTCCACTTACTGTTAAAAGTAATGTGAAGCTCCCAGCTGCTGCAAGGACTGAAGTGTACACTGACTGACATCTCTCCTTTTTGTCATTCTTGACACCCACAAGCCAAGCATTTTCAACATGCCTCTGTTCACAATTTTTCTTTGCCATGTTGCCTTTACAAGGATTCAGAGGCGGATGGATTACTCTAGTGATAGGATGACTATGTCCATCACTTGCTGTAGTGCATTATAAGAGGATGGACATGCTGGCACCTAACGCAATTAATTTTAATTTTTTGCTGGTGTACTCCACGGGGTTGGGATTGGGGTGGTTTTTTTGGTGGTGGTTGTTATGTATAGATGTTCCGCTGTCTTTTACACTCATAGATTATCAACCACTCTTTTGTACAAGAATCCAAAGTGCATTGTTTTGGGAGGACACTTTGCACTTGCAAACGTGCCAGCCACAAATGGAGATGCTGTTTAATTTTTTTTGAGCTAAGTTGGCAGAGGCGGCGGAACTCACCTCATGCAGTTACAAGCTGGTAATGCGGTGCTTCGGGAAATGCAAATCCAGAGTGGTACGGCAGCCACCCAGTGGACTGTTGAGAAACATACACCTAAGACAAATCAAAACTAAATAATCCTAGTTTTTTCTGCCTTTTTGGTTGCAAGATGTTGGGTGTTGTGCTTTTCCCCAAAACCTGCTTGAACTATTAAATGCCAAATTCCTGTACTTTTTGTGTTCACTGTAAAGAACTAATGTTTCCCAAAACATGAAAGTTTTTTGAAGATCAGGGTATGAAGCTGCATTTTCTAGAATATGTACCGTATAAATACGAATGAGGTTGGAAGATATTAATTCATTTCTTCAACTTCTATTCTGAAATACAGTTTAATCCTGGGTTTTTTTAGTGTGTGATATTTTAAGTGAATTTGAAGGGTTTCCAAATTCTTGTTAGCGATTTATTGAGATTATTTTCAAAGATTCCTACAGATGATTTATGGATTTTTTTTTTCACTTACCAGACTAAAATGAAATAGAAAACATGAGTTTTAATGTTATTTGTTACTTCACTGCCTTTTTGATATAGAACTTTGAGAGCTTTAAGGATGTTTTAATCACTCATTTAAGCTTGTTCATTTATTTTACTACAGAATCTGGAAGCCTGAGAATCTCTTATGGGTTTAAAACAAACACATATACAAAGTTGTGAACTACATATGCAGCAGTTCAGGGTATCATTTCTTAATACCGTAGTGTATGAACCACAGCTCTGGCTGACGAGGCATTGCAAACCCTTCCATCAGTTTGGTCAGCAATTTCTTCCCATGGATTTTGCCATGCATGCCGATGTAAATTTGCCTGTTAGACAAATAAAAGCCTGGCTACAATTTATCTGCTTCTTTGTTGGCTGAAAGCTGTGCTCTGGATTGTGTCAACTTGTTATGATCATGTTTTTCTGCTGTTCCAGTTGATTATTGGACTATTTGGGGAGTGTGCCTTTAGTTTACGAAAAACTGTTGCTGTTGCATTCAAAATACAGTTATTTTTCTATTTCAGAGAGAAATAAAGACTGGATAGTTCTTTTTAGATTTATGCTAATATTAATACTCATTTTCACTGAGAAGTTAAAAGGTGTGAAAAATAATATATTCCAGGAGAAACTCTCCTCCCTTTTCAGCTATTTTCTGCCCTGTCATTTTGGGATGATTGGCTGGTAAAAGAACAGAGCAGGTGCTGCTCTTAAATGCAGTTTGGTCCCTGTTCATTACATGACCACCAAATGAATTCCATGTCCAGCCTGGGTGATTTGCTGGTATTC
Source organism: Buceros rhinoceros silvestris (assembly GCF_000710305.1). Taxonomy (NCBI): domain Eukaryota; kingdom Metazoa; phylum Chordata; class Aves; order Bucerotiformes; family Bucerotidae; genus Buceros; species Buceros rhinoceros. Next base: position 10,804 of record NW_010419071.1, read on the forward strand.
CACAAGTCCAAACTGGTCACTGCCTTTCTGTAAGAAAACCGCAATGTGTAGGTGGTTCCCTTTGATCAGGAGCAGCAATACCATCACAGTAGTTGTTGCAATAGGTATGGATTGTGTTTGAACAGAGATTTGCATGTGTTAATTCAAAGGTGCACAATGCCATCCTGTGCTGAATTCTCTTATTTAAATGAAGTGAGGTAGAAAATCATGTACCAGGATCCTTTGCACCAGGAACAGCCTTCCATAGTTACCCAACTATACTATAAGTCCAGAATGTCCTGAAATGTGGTGCAAAGTGATCATATTTCACATACTTTTCTCACAGGAAGCCCAGTTCTGTATTTTAAGTAAAACAGTGCCATTTTATTTCATCCTTTCTTTCTGTCAGTCCAATAAAATCCAGTTTAGGCTGGTTTAAAATCTATTTTCTGCAAAAGAACTACTTTTAAAAGCAAACACTAAGCAATTGTAAATATCATACAGTTAGTTAAAAGGAACAATTTGATAATTAATGCTGGCAAAACAATTCATGCTGCTATGAGATACAAGGCTTTCAGACCTGTTACAGTATGCACTGCAGGCCACGTTTCCTGCTAACTCAAACCAAATAGAAAATGGTGCTTTCTCTTTTCTCATGGTAATTTTATTCCTTGGCCTTCTTGCTTCTTGTTTTTCTGTTTCTATTCAATTTTTTTGGTAGTTTTGGCTAGAAGAATACAGTTTCTTGCCAAGCCTGGGCTTTTTTGTATGTTGGGGGAGGAAAGATCAACAAACAGAGCTTCTGTATTGATTTCCAGCAGAACTGAGAGGAAGTAATCCAAAACATATCCTTCTTGCAGCTGTTTGTAAAGGTGTGAGGTGGTGAAGAAGTCTAACTTTAGAATATGATAACGAGGTTTTTTTAAGAACGGTAATTTAAGAACCATGTTTTCCATGGTGGAGCTGATAAATAAAATACTCACACTAAAATAATTGTTCTGTTATAGAATATATTTCATTGGCTTATTTTTACTGTTCGAAATATATCAATGTGTTACAGGATTCATAGCTACTATATGAGCAACTCCTTTATAGAAACTAAACTGCTAGATGAGAATGTAAAAGCATCCTTTTTATGAACTCTCTCAGCATCCAAAGCAAAAAGGGACATATCTTTCCATCTCAGGATTCAGGGGTTTTGTCATCTTCCCATAAAGTTATTAACAATGAGGCAGAATTGCTGATCTTTTCCTAGACTTTGATTATGGAGCAGCACCAAACTATACTTGATTCATCTGTTTGCTGAACCTACAAGTTACTGGAGAAAACATTTTCATAGTGCACCCTCAGAAAGGGGCACTTTATTTCTGAGAATAAATAATATTCCACTAAGGGACCTATTTTCCAAGTAAATTTATTTCAAAACATGAGTTAAAATTACTTTCAGATTTTCCATCTGCCTCTGACCTTCTTCTGCCAAATATGAGGCTTTAGCAATGTATTCTCATGTTTTCAGCAAAGTTATTTTCTTGTTATGTTAAAGACATTCAAACAGAAGAGGATTGAAATACAGTCTCCATTGTGCAGCTGAACCGGCAAATGTTCAAGAAACAGCAGTTACTAGGCGATCTGAGAAACCGTAATTCACTGTAGCCCTAAAGACTTTCCAGAGTCTGCCTCTGCCAGCACTAGCAGGTTCCAAATGAAAAACCTCAGAGCCAGTTTTCTTAATGCCAGCTCCTCAGCCCTGCCACCCACTCTGGTTAATGTGGCTCAGAAACTGACATGCTGCTTTTTTTTAATTATCTGTCTCCAGCACTTGTGCATTACCAGTGTGCACCACATTTTTAAAAGCATGATTGGCAATTAGGCCAAAGTAAGAGCAGTGTAAAAAACACTGGTAATCTAAGGCAAGATGAAGCATAGCATTCAAACCCTAGGAAACTGATGGTGGCGGTACCTACCACTGCATCCCGCAATACAGTTGTATCTTTAAATGTAGCTGAACTTCACAATTTAGCAGTGGAACACAGAGGACTCAGGGGCAGCTCTTCCATTAGGCATAATGGAATTGGTTACCACCATGTCTTTACCATGAATCACATTGGTAATTTCTTCATATTCTTTATCTGAACTCAGACAGAAACAGTGTAAATGCCTGCAACAAGGTGGGCATCCAGAGAGGCAGGGGCTGGCTAAAGAACGTCGGAAGTGCCACTATTTCATCTCAGATTATAGATTACATTGCACTTTCTCTGTCTGCCTCCCAAAATGCCTTCATCAGAATGCCTTCTGCCTTCGTCAACACTTAAGTAATGCACAGAATAGATTTATGTAATGAAAGTGTTTTAATATTAACCTTTTGTGTTCTTGGTATCTCAGTGTACAGTCATAAATCTCTTTGTTTGCCAAATGCTTATCCCACTGTGATAAGGTTTGTAATTGGGTTTAGCAGTGGAGGTGAGGTAGTAAACTGAGCAGGCAAAAGGAGGAGCGGAGGGAAGGTCTGTGTATATATATATTTAAGATCCCACTGCTCTTCCCTTCTCTCTGTCCTACCCTAATTTTATTGATGATTCATAGTTTTTGTTGTTTTGAATTAAATTAATTTCATTCCCCGTAGTCAATCCTGGTTCTTTGTCTGTGGCCGTAAGTGACTTGTTAAGCCCTCCATTCATTCCCAGCTTGAACACTTTAGTTTGGTTTTTTTCCTCCTGGATGGGATAGAACAGGTGCAATTGGGACCAATTGTCACTTACTTGGGTTTTGAAAGGGCAACAACATCCCACAGTCAAATATAAATTCTATAGAAATTGATAAAAATATTTTTTAGTATAAGAGCTTAAAGAAGACCTGTAATAAAGGTTTACAGTAAATTATTTCTCTCTCTGAAAAAAAAAAAAAAGCTACATTTGGAAGAAGAGATGAGGTTTACTTCAATAGGGTTTGCCAAAATAGATCATTATTAGAACTGGCAGTTACCAATCTGACAGCAAACTTCAGTTGCCTTCTAAAAAGCATTTGTGAGTCTTCTGTTACACTTGCCAGTTCTCTGGTTTCTGAACTTCTACATATATTAATTTCTGCATTACAGTAAAGGCAGCTAATATTTCTATTTTTAAGCAATTTCTGACAATTAGAATAATATATTAAACTTTGTAACATAATGCTGGCAAGTCTGAGTCTACAGTTAAAATTGGTTAAATTTATGGATATTTATACAGTACATATATACCTAAATACTATAGATCACCTAAATTCATGTTATATTTCATTAGAATAAAAACCATATGAAATTACTTTCATTTCAGATTTTGAAAAAGCATTTAAATACTAAAAGGTCAAAATCAATCCTGCTTGATATAAGACACTTTGTTCTGAAGTTCCTACTCTAAAAGCATTCATACTCTGATAGTTATGCAAAATCTTTTAGAGTCTTATTATTTAACTGAGAGAATGTGTGCGGATGTCAGACATACCACAAAGCTGCAATTCTGTGCTAGAACAACACCAGAAGAGTGTGTGTAGGACTCAGAATCATGAGTTAGAATTCTGGCTTTGTCATTTTCTGTTGCCTGTTTCTGCCTAAGTCATTTTCCTGTCTTTAGTTTCCTCTATTTGAAAATATACGTAATAGAATTTGTATCCACCTTTATTGCATGTTAGTATTTTACAGTATTTTGACCCATGAAGTACGATGATGTTGTGAAGTATTACTGAAGGCTAAACCAATGCAGACCATGTCACTGTCTACAATACCACAGCTTCAGCCATTTTGCTTATTTACAGTTCTAAGATGCGGAATAAGTGGAAATAACGTTTGGAGTGTGATACATATCCCAAAATACTTTAGGAAGGTATAGGCATACAATGACAGAAACTAATTTAGGGAGCTAAATTTATATTATTAAAATTAATAT
>NW_010419072.1:0-38775 GCF_000710305.1 Buceros rhinoceros silvestris
AAGGACAAAGAAGGCTTAGTAGCAAATCATTTAGATAAGAGCTCAAAATCCATAGAAGACTGAACAGCCACCTTTGCTGTTGTGTTCTTCCCTCCTCCTTAAAACTGTGTGTAAGGGGAAGCCTGGGGATGATGCGGAGAAGGGCATGTTGAAGATCCGAGGGACTTTCAAACTTGCCAGTTAATTAACTCTTCCAATTTGGCTGCAGCCTCTCTTAACCTAAGTTGGTCTGTTTTCCCTCTGCAAGCAGAAGCAATCATGTTAATAGATGATGGAACTGGAAAGGCAATATTCAGTAATTTTATAGAACATATAAATTCACCTCATTGGCCAAGGGCCAAGGTTAGGACAGCTTCCCGTGGCAAAGGACGCCTGAAATGTCACTGGTGGATTTTGTGATGAAGAAAACAACCGAGAAGCAATCTCAGAGCAGGACAACCCTGTGGCCCATGTGTGAAGTGTTTAGCAGGTATGACTTCCTGGTAGGAGGTCTTCTAATCCCCACATCAGACATTTTAAAGCCTGCTATGATACCATCTAACTCTAGCTAGTAGGCATGAGCACCTGATTTTCATTTGAAAATATTCCTTGAGACGGCCAAGAGGGGAATGAAATAAAGCAAATTATTAACTACTGAGGTTGGTGTGTTTTCTACTGTAGTACTCATGTCAATCAGTGTGCTTTCTTTTCAGCTTCATGTAGTCCCATTAGATAATGTCAACAAAAAGAACATGATTTCAGCACCAAGGGCTTTTCCTGTGATGATCCGAATCCTATAAATAATGCCTAAGGAACAGGTCCACTGTTGGGTTTTGCTGCTGTAATATGTGTGCACACTTGGGGCATACAACCGACATTTCCCAGTCCGTATTAGGTCTTGTCTTACTTAAGGTGCAGCTAGATGAAATAGATAAGGCTCAGTAGTTGTTTAATCTACACCATCTCTCCAGGTCCTGTGGCAATACTGTAGTGAATAACTGAATATTAGCAGACTTTTCTCCCAATATTACTCTTTCAATACTGTCCAAACACACGTGATGTAAGATTTCAAGGAGCTGAAGTATGTTTGTCCACTATGGTTAACAACAGCCTGAACCATGTAATCTCTTAATTTCACTGATGTTATATTCTTCTACCAAAATGGGGCTCAGAAATAACTGAGGCAGTCATTAGCTTATCTGGTTTTTTCCAGTCCTGCCCATTCCTGTTTATCCCTGACACTGCTATCGTCTGTTGCACTGACGATCTCAGAGAGTCCCTCTGTGAGGATACCTTGGACAAGCCAGAACAGTCGTCATCTTGTTAATGGCTCTTCTCTTGATTTTTCTCCCCTTTTGTTTCACTGCCATTCATAGACAGGCTGAAGCAGAGAGGGTGAGAGGTCAAGAGAAAGGAAGCACTGCTGAGAGAGAAGATGTTACAATAGCATGAGTGTATGGGGGAAAAAATGGAGGGGAGTAGTTCATAACAGGGTCTCTGTTCCCGTGAAGCCCACGCAGAGAGCTGTTCAGCAGCTCAGTGTGCTATATGCACCTGGGCTAATGTATGCAGCATCTGTATACACGTATCTGTGTATTTTATATATTTTTTTCTAGCCTCATGTATATTCTGTCTTTGGCATTGTTTGATAGCAGAGCACATGACGGAGACTAGAGGAAGAAGAATTCATGTTGCTCTCCAGTCGGACTACTCGACTTGCAGCTGGTTTCGTGGGATGTCTCTGGGAACAAGGGGAGGAAATGTAGGTGCAGTAGAAGAGCTGATTTTAGCTTGGTTTCCCAACGATGCTGTATATGCAGAGTACTCAAACAGGAGTCCTAGTCACATAAAAGTTGATTTCCTTTTCCCCGTTAACCAGTTGAAATTACTGTAGCACAGCTTGGTATTTTTGATGGTATAGCTATGCAGACACAAAGCTGGAGCTCCTTAATGTTGCTCCACATCCCAGCAACACCTCCAGCTACCGAGGATCTGACTACCAGAGCCGTGTGTGTAAAAATCAGAGTGTGGTACGTCCTGTACTGCGTTGTAAAAACCTGCTCCTGGGATCAGTGTAGAAGTGAGCCATGTGCTTGAGGTAAAAATGGCATTTTATATTTGACATTCATGAAAACGTTTTCGTCAATTAGGCTCATGAGCCATGACTGACATTTCTAAAACCGCTGTTAAAATCACAGTCATGCCAAGGTCAACGCCTGAGCCTCCGCCAACTCCAGCGAGGCCAAGATTTCATTCCTTGATGTCAGCATCTTTGGTTATCTACATCCCGAGCTCAGTTGTGTGAGTTATCGTGGCAGCCCCAGTGCATTCTCAAGTCTTGCGTTTGAAGGTTGCTCTGTTATGAGGGAAATAGGTACTTCCACCAGCTCTAGAAAAATAACAAAAGTCTCTGAAACCTTTGTACTCAGTGTACAAAGTGTATGTCAGTGTATGTCCTGTGGTCTTGCACTAATACTTCTTCTTGCTTTGAGAATGACAGCAGAGAGGTGAAGCAACCCAAAAGGGAAGTGAAAATTAATGTACATATTCCTTGAGCAACATTTGGAAAACTGAAAGCATTCGTTGTGGATGACAATTGTTATTTCATCTAACACTTAAGCAAATCATGTGTATCTGTACCTCTCATGTTTGCACTCGCAGTTTAACCCAGATACTCCAGATTTTTTTCTACATTTTCTAGTTAAAAAGACATTTTCAAGGAGCCAATAGAGTCAGGCATAATTAGTTTATTATGAATTCTGGATTACCACGACCAGACAGAACCCAACAGACTTGTGTGCTGTTACTGGAGATGACAAGCAGCTTTAAAAGATGCACATTCCTGTCATAAATTGCTACATTGCTTGTGATGTGCTGCATCATCTGTAGCTTCAAACTGTCCACTGCAGACCAGAAAATCAGCTGGTTTTCATTTGGCTCTCCTGCAATATTTCCAAGGGGTATTTCTGGCACACAAGAGGCATGTGTATGTAGCATAGCACACGTGACATGAATGTGCAGGACAAATACTTCATCGTGAGAGCTCTGCCAGAACACTGATAGATCACGCCTGCCTGCTAAGGAGCATGGCTGAACATCAGGCTACTTTCCCCCTGGAAACGATAGTCATACTTCCTGTCGAAATCTGAAATCAGCTGGAATCTGGGTAGTGCTTTTAGAGGTTTTCTTGTCATTGTTCGCTTAAATGGAGGGAAAAGGTGCAGATGAAGTGCCAGAGGAGTTTTGAGTCTGAGTATTTTAAGGTCTTCTATATTCCTCTTCTACTTTTCCACATACTTGGTTTTGCTCTGTTTTCTGCACCAGACTATTCTCTGTGTGTCCCAAGATGTGATTGGTCATACTGGGAGTTCAGTATAGCAAAGATAAATCCAGAACATGGCTCCACTAACACTTGCTTTACAGTCACGGTTGTTTCTCTTGGTTTTCTTCCCTAATTTGGCCCAGAAGAGGCATGGTATCCTATCTACCTCTCCATTTTTAACTCACCATATGAGTCACCAGCAAGTGCCTGACAGCCTTGCTACACAGTGTTGGACTTCCCTGAACGTCTTGTGTAGCTCTGAACTGAGCCTGAGAACTCTCCCATGCCAGTCTGGGGACTTTGGAAACAACATGGACTTGTGTCCATGCACAAGGTCCGCATGACAAAGATGTGGCCCTTTTAATTTCTTCAGCTAGACGTATAGCTTGGTTCTGACTGCTCCACCAATGAGCAATTACTAAAGACCGTCGCATTTATCCAAGGTTTCTTTTGTTGTACCGCTCTCGAACATCTGTTCCCACTCAATCGAGTGCTCAGGTGATATTCTACGTAGAAATGTCTATAAAAGTAAAAACCCCCAAACCCTTCAGTGTTGCTGTTGTGTCATATGTCTTGAAAGATTTGACAGAAATTAAGAAAAAAAGAGGCATATAACATTACTGCAAAGGAGCTAAGGTTTGGATTTGTGAGATATAGAAAGATTTTATTGGTAGTGAAATAACCTAAGTCAAATGACAGGATGTTATTGGAGAGAAGAAAGAAACAAATGCATTTTAAACTTCACACAAATACATTCGTGATCTATAGGTACGTCCTTGCATAAAATCTCTCTAAGTCTAGTGTCTCCGGGGAAATTTTCACTGGGAATGAAATACAAAGTGCCTGGATATGTTAGTCAATCTGCAGAGAATCAGTATTTTGTAAATGTAAAATAATTATTCCGGCAGTTTCGTCTCCTTATTTCTGCTGTTGTTACAAGGCATTTTTGTATCAGTGATGGTGTGATACTGCAAAGTACAAATGCAGCAAAGGCAGCAGCCCAGCCAATATTTAAAACAGGATTTTTGTCTGAAGAAACTTGTTTGTGAGCAGCCAATGAAAGCGATTCTTACAGAGATGCTGAGATGATACTTTGGTATTCAGCACTGCGACAAGGACTTCCCTTAGTCCTTCATTCCTGTGTTGTGCACATTAGTGATGAACAGAACAAAGAGGAGTAAAACAATCTGGAGGAGCAAGTGGTACTATCTAATTCCTCAAACAATTCTTATCTATAAAGTAGACATCAAAGTAATAGAAAATCTATTATATTATACAGTATTGCACAGTGAAGTATAAAATTTAAGATTATGACTCTTAATGTATTACTTCCATTTCCATAATACACTCACCCCTTGCTTCTCTACAGTACTTTCAAGCAGATGGTGCAAGGCAGGGATGGGAATTAATTTGCTCTGTATAGGTTGCTATGCTCGTGCTTAAAATGATGGTTTGGACAAATCGTGGCCTTTCCACAATAGAGCCAATGATATAAAGTCAAGTGCTGTTGCTTAATTCAAAGCAGGAAAAGGAGGGAAAACTGTTTTCTGTCCATTCCATGTAACTGAAATATTTGCCCATACTCCCACGTATTTAATACCTTTGGAAGCTTGTTATAAAGTGCCTCCAGCATATATCACTGAGTAGCAGTATAATCCTTTTTTAGCAGAGCAAACACAGCCTACAGGTCGGTCTGAACCTAAGAAGACACCTTCTCATGGAATGCAAGATGCCACAACAGATGCGATTGATAGTTACACTCATAAACTGGGCAATGACAGGTATCTCCTACGTGATGTAGCAGTACATACAATACTCAGCACTTCCCTCAGAAATTTAAGAAACTCTGCTTTCTTTACTGTTTTTTGCTTCTGTCCTATCTTGTAGATACAGTTTTGTAGCTTTTTCTTTCACCCAGTAAATCCATTTGCAATTAATCTGTACTGTTGTGCAGTAATAATAGTCTTGCTGACTCTCAGACCTGACTTCAGGGAGAGGCAACAAAGCACCTTAGGCTCAATAAGTTTCCTCAGAAAATCAAGTGGTGTTGAACTGAAAGTGTTTCTCTGAGTACTGTTAATGACCTTCTAGTCTATATAGGAAGACTCCTCATGAGACACTGTGTACAGTTTTGAAGCTCCATGATGAGGAAAGATGTACTGAAATAGATGCAGCAGAAGAGCTGACAGAAGGAATGGTTAGAAAGCCTAACCCACTTGGCTTGCTTTGGCCTAGCAAAATGAGAGCAAAGTGAAGGCAGGTAGTGGCAGCACAAAAAAAAAAAAAAAAAAAAAAAAAAAAAAAAAAAAAAAAAAAAAAGGTAAATACAAAGTGCTTACGAAGGAGTTGAAACTGAAAACAAAAGTCCCATCCAAGAAAATAAGATCTAGAGCAGAATCTTACTGTCACAAATACGGGGTGGGGGGGGGTGGGGGAATGTAACTTGTATTATATTAAATTTGATCAGATTTGGTGGGAATGCCTTGCTTTATACAGAACGTATAAATCTTACTAACAGCGTGATGCAGTGAAAGGGTTCGTTTCAGAATGTGACTACTGCAGACAGAGGATCCATTTTCCTTGGCGGTCAGCTGCGTTCAACGCAATGACAAATTGAACTGTCACTTCACCATCTCTAAAAAGGGGCTGTATTCCAGGGCCTTATGTTTTGGCTTCTCGTATGTTCTCTTAGTTGAAATGCAGACAGTGGTGTCCTTATGGATCTCCGTTCTGTAAGGAAAATCGGAGCATTAAACAATCACTTTTGCAGTGAAACAGGAATATTCCATGTCATTTCCCATGTTCAAACTACAGTAACTCTGTAACTTTATCACAGTCATTACTGCTGTAAATAGAAAAAAGAAATTACATTAACTCTTCCTTGTGATGCTCTCGTAACACACTTCTAGGTACTATAGACATACGAGTGATTAAAAAGGCCTCCAAACTGACAAAACCGGAAGCACTTGCCAAGTAAATAGTACTTAGTTTTCTGAAGAAGATCCCCCAGTCCAGCTATCAGTCCGGCTGTAAGTGGAAGTCAAGCGTATGAGCTGAAATATGTACAGAGATATAGTCACATTATTAAACAGTCAAATACTGCGCACCCATATGCATAGGTAAGTTCGAACTGGGAGGGAGGGAGGGAGGGACAGAATATGCAAGCTTACCCAAATAACAAAAGTATGTGGAGGTCACCAGCACTGAGGCCATGCTGCTGAAAACACAGCTGCGCTGGGCTGGGCACGTCTCCAGGATGGCGGATCACCGCCTCCCTAAGATTGTGCTCTACAGTGAACTCACCACCAGCTGCCGCAAGAGAAGAGCCCCAAGGAGGAGATGTAAGGACTCCCTGAAACACCACCTCAGCCTTGGCCATACTGACCACCATCAGTGGTCCACCCTGGCCTCCAGTCGGGAGATCTGGAGACACACCACACATAACCCTGCTGCCTCCTTTGAGAGCACGCGTAGAATCAGTCTCGAGGAGAAGAGACAGCGCAGAAAGAACCGTGCCTCGACTGTGCCACCCAAGGAGACCTTCCGGTGTGCTCTTTGCAACCGGACTTGCCTATCCCGCATTGGCCTTTTCAGCCATCAGCGCGCTGGCAGTGAGCATGGGTAAAGCCCTTCCCAAACCTTCGTCTGCAAAGCCAAGCCATGATGATGATGATGATGATGGAATAAATGTTGGAGTCAGTAAAGGTGCTTTTGCAAACACTTCTCGTGGTCAGGGTAACATTTATTACTGAGGAAATGAGCACGCTCCATCACTGAGAAGAGTCAAGCACGCACTTTGGCATGCGCCTACGACCCACGCTACAGACATCTTCTGCACCTGAACTCCTGCTCCTTCTCTTCTTCCAGTTGCCAATCTTTACAGATAAAGTTATCATGTCCTCTTGTAAAAAACTGGTTTCCAAAGAGAGCTTGACTCCCTATCCATTTGGTTAAGGTAATCAGTTGACAAGGAGGAAGGCACAAGTTGTCACTCCAAGTCAGTCAACACAGGGGCTTGCTTGTGGATCTCGTTAGCCTCCAAATCCGTTAGGTTCTCTGGAGCGGTGTGCCTTTTCCACTGACATATTTCAGCACAGTTGGGTTTAGTCTGCATTAAAACAAAACTAGAAATGAACCTCCTTAATGTTCAGTAACGTATCTGTGGTTTACGCAGGTTCTATACGAGTGCTTGTACACAGACAGCTGCAATTGCAAACAAAACCAGATGTTGGGGCATGACTACCTTTTTTTTTATGCATAGAGGAAACAAACCCAATCAGGCCACGTTTGTGCCAGCTGTCGAATACCAAATGGTTCATGAACTTGGTTAAACTTAGGGCTCTGTTTTACCAGGGTCAGTGATCTCTTCAAGCACATTGTTTCCTTGCTCATACTTTCCTTAAAAAAAAAAAAACTTACTATAACCATCTTTTCATTTTTAAATGGACCAAACCCCCGCTTCTATTTTTTTTTTCTTTTTCTCTCTAATGTACCTGTCTACATTTTGTGAGTTGTGACTTTTCGGGGCTCTTCTGACATAACCCATGGGCTGATTTGAAAGCCTGCTGCCATTAGCTGCCAGACTGGGGAAGAGAACAGAGTTTCTTTCAGATTGCAAGAACACTTCAGCTGACTCTCAGACATGTTGCAGCTGTGTGAATTATCAGGTTAAAGAAGTGCCCGTGTAGAACATGGCACCAGCACAGTCCTGACAGGTATAGACTGCTGTTTTATTTTTGGAAATCGGCCTAGGGCTATTGTGGCTGGCTTCCTGACAGACATCATGTGTTGCTATTCCAACAGAGAAATGCTCACTATAAAATCAACTAACCTGAGGGTTTGGAGTTACACTTAAATTTTTAATAAGTTGTCAAAAGTAGACTTTACAGCATTCATTTAAAATTGGCTTGAGCAGCTCCACTGTCACTTAATATGCGCTTAACCACTGGAAATGCCAGCAAGGGTGGCAGGGCTGCAAAACCTCCTTTATGAAAAGGATTTCTGCTCCCTGTTTTAGTCCACGTCATTTTGACTGTATCTGCCCCAGGTAGTCACACTGGATTGCGATACGGATTTCCCATCCATGCATTCCCTCAGTTATTCATCTCCTTTCAGCATACTTGCATGATCCAGCCACTGGTTACCATACCATAACCTCAGTCGTACGGCTATATTTCCTCCTCTCCCTTCCCCCTCGTTTCTCCATGGATGTTTCCCGTTCCCCAAACACCAAATGCTTTGAACAGCACCATTTCATCCCTCCGCCCCGCCCCGGGGAGGCTGTGCAGGCTGATGGACAGTGCCTTCATTTGGGGAGGACGTGGAGGGAAGGGAATGGGTAGGCAAACAGCCAAAGCCCAGTGAGCGAGGCAGCATCCACAAGCTCAGAGAGCAAGAGAAGCTGCAGTTGTGGGTTACAAAAGAGGTAGAGGGTTGGCAAGCTTGGGGCAAGAGTGTGTGTGCAAGTGAGGAGGCAGTGGTGGGAAGTTTCTTCCCCTAAACCAGCTGGTAATCACTGCTGTGTGCCAGCTGACGAAGGGTGCACAGAAACACATCCCCGCTTTGCAGCCTTTAAGCCCACAGAGGAACTGGGGGCAGCTTTGACTTTACCATTAGAACAGGGAAACAATAAAGGTCAACTTTACAGCTCCTGCCTCGTCCATCCCGTGTTATATTTTACCTTCCACAAATACATTAGCTGCAATAGCTGTAATTGTTCATGCACTTATCACCATTTTTGGTACATGCTCTACTCACTGAGACTTTTCAACAGAAGATTCAATAGCCCCTTTTCCCCCGGCTTATTTCCACGCTATTTCCATTATCCCCTTAGGATTCTGTAATTATTAAAATGTAACCTGGAATTTTTTTTTTTTCTCTATGGGGAAAGGACATTTTTCTTAACTACACTTTTTAATGACTTTTTTTAACAACATAGCAAAAAAATATGAGCTGCAGGCAGGTACCAACACTGAAAAATGCCTCTTGAAAGATGAATGCCTTAGAAAGTGATGAGCTAGTGAAGAAAGAAGAGGGAACATCTGGATACCAGAAAGGGTCACAGCAACTTACAGAAGAGAGGAGATGAAGGTTTATGTGTAGGATCCTAAAGGCAATAGTTAGCATCCAGCCCTCAGGATAAGTCATTACCAGATTTTTATGATGGCAGCTTTTGTTCTCACCTTTTTTTAATTGTTCATTTCTCTCTTTAAATCTTGACTTGTTAAACCATCAGAAAACGTTAAAAGGATCAGACTTGGTTGATTTGCAAACTGCTTGAGCCTTTGCTAGTATGCAGTCAAGCTGTGTCTCAGGACAGTCATGTCTCACTTTTCTTTGAGGCACCGACCTGTCTTGGTTTATGTCAGCTCTACAACTGCAGACAAAGCAAAAGAGAGCGGAAGAGGAAAAGGCCTGTTGAAGAATCTTATGCCGAGTACTAATAGCTGCTAGTAAAACATTCCGGTTTTAGCATGTGGCTGTGAAGAAGAACAAAGGTGCTGAAACAAACTGCTGACCATCCTTTTGAAATGAGGAACTGACATTCTCCCAGACAAATAACCAGACTGGGATTCCCACCCGACAGCCATAAAACCAATGACGTGCCAACAGGGGATCCTCAGATCTGCCAGCAAACATGAGTGAAAACTTGGGGTGAGTCCTCTGTCTCTGGTGTTGGTCACTTCTCCCACACTATAATCCCATATATAATCTCAGAAGCTCACTGAAAATGTTTTAGGGGACACACCCCTTTTTTAGTGTAACGAACGTCAGTAAATCTTGGGAGGAAAAGAGGATTATTTCAGACTCATGGAGAGTAAAGAGAGAGGGGAAGGAGGCTTTCTCCTACCACACATACCCCTTACCCGTTGCAGAAAGCAAGGACAAGAAGTTTCTTTGGCACAGAGTGTCAATGTAGTGAGCTACAGTCCCTTGATGTATTTGCCCACCCCCACTAAAACCTTCTCAAGCACAGGAGTGGCCTGAAAGAACTGACGAGTGCATGGGAACTGGTGATATTACCAAGACCAAGGCCAACCAGGGACCATCCCAGGTATTGTATGGAGAAGGAGCTTGTACTCCAGACAGAGGCAAGCTCCTCTGACCGCACAGGCTGCCAGTGCTGTCCCCCAGAGGCAAGAGCAGGCATGCAGATGGTAAAAGGCACCGTCCCCACAGGATGTTATGATGAGTGGAGCTCTTTTGGCCCTTTTGAGCCTAATGTTTTTCTTGGAACCACTAGGTTTTAGTTGAGTAGCTCTGACTACTGCCTGTACATTAGACCTTCCAGGTTTATTTTACTTCTGTTGTGTTAGTGAGCAATATCTGATCTGTTGGCTCTGTCTCATAGACCAGGGCTCCCTAAGCACGAGGTGACATCGAACAGGCAGAATCATGTTCACTGGGCCAGATGGAAACCTCCTCTGCAGATGGAAACCTCTCCTGTGCAGTAAAAAGAGAAAAAAGGGACGCTTCTAGCATCTGAGAAACTGCCGCCTGTGCAGACCCCTTACGTTCTGCAGAGCATGCCCCCAGAGAGCGCGGTGGAAAACCATCAGCCATCCATCAGCTACACTACAGGAGCACTTACACAGGAGATTTCCGATAAGTCAGGCACATGAGGCTCAGAATTGTAAGGGTCTTCATGCATTGCCTAAAGGAAAAATAAATCATGTCTCCAAACCGATCTCTTCTATCTATCTCACCAAATGGATTGGCTTATTGATCAGAAAATTACTTGTCTTTTTTTGGTTATTGCAGTGTGTTACATCTGTTATGTTGCTTCCCACTATTACGCACTGCAAGGCATGATGAGACAGTGTGATACAGCCTGCATGTGCACCAAAAAATGAATCAACAGGAGAACATCAGACGTGCAAAAAAACCATTGATCATACAAACCAACTGTCTGCACATGAGAGCCCCAGAGTGCTTTGAATTACGGCCAAATCCAAGGAATGAGTCTGTATCTGACTTAACTGGGAGTAATGTCTTCATGGAGGAGTGGACTGGGGATAACAGAAGGTATTCAAACAGCTGGCTAGCAGAAACAGCTGGTTTCACATGCTCCTTCATATCAAATACTGAAACTCCCTTCCTGCATTATCATCCTTCTACATTATTGCAGATAGAGGAAAAAATGCAACAAGTACTTGCAGATAGGTTTGTATGGCAGTCGTGGATGCTCTTTCGGTTGCTGACACTGTCTTTGGATCCTGTTTCTGAACTATCCCTATGAACTCGTTGCCTCTGAAAGCGTAGGCTGCAACGATGAAATGGAGGACTAGGTGTAAGTGGTGGAAATGTTATGGAACTTGTTCTGGGAGTGTGACTACCTGCTGTTTGAATCTCAGGTCGTTCACACAGGTACCATACAGCTACATCACCTTTTCATTTCTTTCTAACTAATTGCTAAGGACCACCTGCTCCTACAGCACTCAGACTTACTTGAGCCAAACTGGAATTGCAGTAAAGATGATGCTTCAAATATTAATTCCAGGTTCTTGTTACTATAATCCGTAATTATCTGTTGCACTATCTAACACATGCAGTATATATTGCATATTAGAGGAGATTGCAACAGTAAGGGTTGAAATTCTGAGATGCAAAGACTGGGTAGAAAGCTGTGAAGCTCCTTGGTGTTGTTAACCACCAGCTGCTTGATCCGTAGTTAGAAAAACTACAGATCTCTTGCAATTTACTGAGGGATCCCCAGTCAAAATGTGTATCATGAAATTATGCGAATGGGAGTTTAGGAAGCTAGTAGTTTATACAAAGTACAACAAAAAGGTGCAAAAATACCAGGGTGGAGAAAGAGGGGGAAGATCATGTAACAGAGAAACATGCCAGGATTTCAGTGCAGTTTGAAGGAAATAATTCTGTGCCTCAGTATAGTTAACAAGTCCAAAATTCAAACCATATCTGAACTTTATGGTATCTCCTCTTGGTTTTGCTCTCATCAATTATCTCCTTTATGCTGTAGTTCTCTTTTCAGCCCCTTTATCCATCCCTACTCCCCTCTTCCTCCAAACCATTGCTCAAAGCTGGAAGAACAGAGAACAGCCTAAGAAGGAACTCATCTGGGATCTGGATAAAATGTTTTCTTCAATTGCCTTGTCCATTTTGACCTTCCTTCTCATTCTGTAACTCTAAAATGTTATTTTCTTACGGAGTAATTGCAAGAGCAATCTTCTGCTACACCAGAGGAGGTGCTGGAAAGCTGTTGGGAAGCTCCAGCGGTCAGGCCTCTTGCCTAACAAAACCCACTTCAACTGGCAGTGTCATTCTTCCAGTCCTAAACGCCTAAGATGACCTTCTGAAATTGTCCCACCCAAAACTGTGTGAAACCTCTGTGCTCTCAGACATCACTTGCATAGGTATTCCTTACAAATTCATCAGACTTCAGGAGGTTTTCTTGCCAGAAACCCACAGATTGCAGATGCAACTTAGCAGATTGCACGAGCTCTCTGCTTTCCCAACGAAGACCGTAATGCAATTAAGCTACAGGGGTATCACAGCAGCATTTGGGGCGCACGGCAGGTTCCCCTTTGCTATCAGCCCAACCAGCATTCACTGTGGAGATCACAAGATGGCTCTTACTGAAAAAATTTCATTCCATCATGCTCATGTTGGGAAGGTAACAGCGACAACCATACCACAATTGTGAGAAATATGTTGGCAGAGTTGTGACATGCCCAGTTAGGAGCAATGCACAGTACAGGTCACTCAGGAGTGTGTCCCAGAGTTCACTGTAAATTTTAGGTCCTCCTGGAATATCCACATTCTTATTTCAAATGGCCCTCAGGACACATTGATTGGGGATCAGCTTCATTCATTCTTCTTTATAACAGAAATAGTAGTTTGGTTTTGATGGCTTTCAAATGTCTTGACCCCTCTTCTCCCTTTCAGTATGGAGAAATAAAGTTACTAATAGTTTGGTCTTTGAGGGCTGCTGTCATTTTAAGCTCATACCCATAATCTTTTCTCACATGCCTTTTTTTCCTCCTCCCCTTGGTTTTCCCCAGATTGTTTGTGTATAAATATAAAGTGAATCTTAGTGTTTCTAATTTGTTTGTGTTAAGGAAGAAAAAAAAACCAACCCCGTGTTAAACTTTGAGGATTCTGTCACAAAGCACTAAACTAGTTTCCAAATCCATAAGCCATCGAATGGCTGAGTGATAGCTGTGTCATGAACGGCTTTAACATTCCGTGAAGGACCTTGATATTAATGAGGAAGCAGAATCCAATACCTTGAGGATCTCTAAGTTAAGGATATTTGTGCCTTCAAAGTTCATGAGCCGTGCTGCTGCTTAATGGAATAAATGTATTCTGTGTACTTTTTATGGATTTTTTCTTTTTAAAAGTAAGCTGGGCAATACATACATAGCAAATATATTGCTGATTGTATCACGATTCTACTAACCTGAGCTAATAACTGAAAATAAATCTTTGAGCAAGCAGGATCTATTGTCAAATTAATACAACAGGTAATTAGGTCCAATTAAGAGGTTGTCTCTAGAAGGAATAATTGTGTTTTCACTTTATACAGGGAGTCTAGTTAAAAATGAAGGAAGACTCTGAATAACACTGCAGAGTCATAATTGCGGATTGATCTCTCTGATGAAAGCCATTTGTACCTATAGGCTTGAAATGCTCATAGGCTCTAAATGTCCGTTCTCATCCTAGACCTAGTCAGAGAAAATCACTCAAGCAAATAATTTATGATTTTTGACTCAACTGAGAAATGGTATAGCAATTTAAGGGCTCACAGCACCTTCCGTTTTAACCCTTGCATCTTCTGATCTCTTATAGTATGTTCTTAGTTTATTCTCATTTTTCGCAGTCCTTTCCTGGTGATTAAATCAGTCCTCCCTTTTATTTATCAGTGCTTTATCTACACAGTCTTAAACAAAATTAACCCCCAATGAAATTAATCCAATGAAAATGAATGATAGCTGTGTTTAGTCCCACTTCTAAAGGTATCGTTCCTCTTTGCTGTCTTTCCTCAGAGACAGACATACCAGTGTAAATTAGGGAAGTTAGAAATAAAGGTTTTCACCCTTACAGCATAGGAAAAAAGATAATAAAAACTTTGAGCTTCTGCTTCATTTCTTATCATGTGTAAGATGTGTAGCTAATTTTCTTAAACCATATGGTGGAGGCTTAGCTAGAGTTTGCAACACAAGTTACGAGCTGCAGAATGGTCAGGCTGCTTTGACACTGCTTTTTCCCAAAGAAGCAGCTGCATACGGTTCTGCATTGTGTTGACGGCATCAGATGGGGGTTACCTTCCCCCAGCGTGCTCCTTGCTTTCGCTAGAAAGGCTCCCCCT
Source organism: Buceros rhinoceros silvestris (assembly GCF_000710305.1). Classification (NCBI taxonomy): domain Eukaryota; kingdom Metazoa; phylum Chordata; class Aves; order Bucerotiformes; family Bucerotidae; genus Buceros; species Buceros rhinoceros. Next base: position 14,634 of record NW_010419072.1, read on the forward strand.
TTGCACTGCCGTGGGAGCACCCTTTTCAGCCTAAGAGCGCGGTGGAGATTTCTGCCACTGAACGGCTTTGATTTTGCCAGGTCAACCACGACTGTCTGCAGATCACAGCTCTTTCAGAAGGGAAAAAGAGGGAGTCCCTCCATGGAAGGTTGTGTTGTCCGTTCCCTCCGAGAAAATGGACAGAGAACCCACAAAGAGCACCCACGAATAAACATAGAAGAAACTCCTAATCTAATGAACATATTCACCTGAATTTCTCTCATGGCAATTACTTCAGAATCTGGACTTTTTACTGGCAGGCATTAGTGAAAAAATACTCATAAATGCATTGCATGCCCTAGAGGAGTTTGACTGAAAGCATAGGCTGCTTTTACACTACCTCAGGATTATCTTTCCTTCCAAATTTTCCACATCCAAATCAAATGTGGATCCTTATTCCTCAGAGGCTGGAGAAAATTTCACTCTCTGAAAACTGTGCTTCTTTTCTTTCAGACGAGACTCAAGGTATGGAGTCAATAAGCCGAAGAGCAATATCCACTCAAGTGCAGATGCTCAAACAGCCAGAGCCATAATCAGCTGACATTTGGATTTACACATGAGAAGCCAAGGCAAGGTTTTCACTTTATTAGGTGCTAGAGAGCCAGATACGCAGATGTGAGACAACACAGAAGCAGTGTCAAGAAAACCATTTACCCCCAGGATCTGGCAGCTGAACACACCAAAAGCTTTTTTTTTTATTTAAACAACTAAAAGACAGTTTTAAACAAGCCAGTGGATCACAGATGGGTTCAACGCATAGTGCAGGTGTAGACTTAAACATTCTCCAGACAAGCTAATTGACTAAGGAAAGTCATCACTTATATCTCTTGAGTTTACTAATGGGAGACCCGGGGAGTTTAAAAGCATATCAGATTTCTGAGAGACTAACTCTGGACTGCTTTTCAAAGTACATCAAATGCTGCTGTGCCTCGACTGGATATTTGATCCACACCATGCTGCAGCGAGGCCAGCAGCCAGGGCAGATGGGGGAGCGCTCCCCGCACGTTGCTGCCTTGGGGGTCTGGCTGGGCTTTTCCTCCACACTACTTATGCTTAGGTTAATCATGCAAAGCACCCAGACAAGAGCCACCTGTGTTTAGGGTCACGCTGTTCCTCTTCCTTCCCTTAACCGCAGCCGCTCCAGTTCCAAAGCCCCATCCTGGGTGGGCTGGATCTGTCCCCAGAGGGGGAGGTGCAGTCTGAACCTGCTGAAATCAAAGCTCTGCCACTGTCCCAGCATAACTTTGAAATTTTCCAGCAGATTTCTCTTTTTTTTCCTTTTTTCTTCTCTTTTCTTTTTCTTTTTTTTCCCTCCTTTTTTTTTTTTTTTTTTTTTTTTTTTTTTTTTTTTTTTTTTTTTTTTTTTTTTTTTTTTTTTTGCAGGAATTGTCGTGGGGGGAGAACCTGTGGAAGAGAAGGCTTTGAATTAAAACTGGATGTTGGCAATATCTGAGGTGTAAGTATTAGGAAACCACCTAGGCTGGCCTGTCAGGAAATGGAAAAGATGATGCACTAGATATTTGCCATGTCTGACCTTCATTATAACCATCAACACTGGATTAAAGGCAAAGTTGGATGCTGTGTTCAAATTACTTAGCCTGGAACAGTTAACTGTGGTATTTAAATTGTCATCATTAGGCGTCAGAGCCAATGCTCTTCTGAGGCAAATGAAGTTGTTCACACTTCTCCAAAAAGTATTGCTCCCGACTCCTGCTGACTCCGCAGAACACCACAGCCTCTCTTCCCTTGCCGAGGGTTGCCTTGACAATCTTATGGTGTAAAAATCTTCAACTGGGGAAAATGGAAAGCATACCATTTGCAGAAAGTGAGGAAAACAATTGGCAAATCTTCCAGGAATGGAGGGCTGTATTTTCACCTCATTCTGTTGGGAATTACTTGTATAAAGCTTCATGCACCAAGGTGAGATTATAGTTAAGTTTAAGGGTAAACTAATTATCTGCTCTGATGTTATATGCCCCAAAATAATATTTATGTACAGCAGCATTTATGCCCAGGTATGTTTTCAGCAGGGAATCGTATCTTTTGTATAGCTGTTAGTACGTAGGGAAGGGGAATCAGGCTCAAATAAAAATAAAATAATTTCAGGCTGCCAGCTCCTCAGGTTTTCCGACATGAAATGAAAAGCAGGTACTCACTGAGGTGGGATCTTGTCTGAAATTAGATATGTAAAAGGACCACAAAGGTTGGTAATGCTTTAAGGGACAGAACAAATGATGTATGGGCTCCAGACTGCTGTTTGCTTTGTCTAGTATCCTCTTTGCAGAACAGACTGACCTTAGTTGTCGTACGGAAGAAGCAAGAAAGCCCTGGCTCAGCGTTTTACAGTAGGCAGTTGTGGCCCTATAAATGTCCTCTCCAAATAAACGTCTCCCTATAAATGTCTTCGCCAGCAGTTAGAGAAGGAGACCACACCCTGGTTTTTTTATACACCTTCTGATGCACCTTTTAAAGCTTTAAGTACCATAGATATGCACAGTTTTATTATCTATAGGAGTGTATTAAAAGACTCTGTGATGTTGGTTGACCTTGGCTGCAGCTGTGCAGAGCACAGCAGTGTTTTGCAGAGCACTCTACTAGCCTGAAACAATCTGTAAAAAGCACTGTGTCCTACCACTCTGACCTCCCCTGGGCGGAGGAGCTTGCACAGAGCTGCTCCCCTGTGTGCCTTGCATGTGAGACCCCTACTGCCCGGAGCTCCGCAGCATCTTCCCAGGGTTTCAGGTTTCCAGCCCTGAAGGTCCGCTGGAATTTGGTGTTATGAGGGGTAATGGGAGTTCTTCATCTATGTCGTTTGATTGTGCATTTATTTTTAAACTTGTGTATTACAGTGGTCTCTTTCTAACGGTCAAGAGAATTTTCTTCGCAAACTTACCCTATTTGTTACCTGCCGCCCCTTTATAATTTTTCTGGTGCTGTTCAGAAACGCCTCTAAAGCTTTTGTTCATATTGAGGTGACAAGCACCGCTCCCATTATTCTGCACAAGGATGCAGCACTGACTTAGCTTGAGGCACAACTCCTTTTTACAGAGGAGAATCTTGGAAATCTGCAGTAATGCTACCCACTGGCTAAAAACGGGACAGATGTGTCTCTCAGTGTGTGTATATAATTAATGAACAAGGAAACTGTAAAGGAAATTAAAGAGCCATCCCTTTGTTTTTCTGTAGGACAAATAAACTTAACATTGTCTTGAGTGTAATTCCTTACTCAACATTTATCTGTAAATGTCACAGAATTACCAAACCCCTTCCCCACCTTGCAAAATATGACCCACAAAGGTTTGTGTGATTTTCCTTTGGGCATCCAGCACTGGAAGCTAAATAAGACTGGGGGTTGCTGTAATAGCACTGTGTATCAGTAGAACAAAGGTGGATTCCCAACACTATATTAAACCTGTGGCAGAGGGAGTAGTCAATTAGCTGAAGCATTAAAATGAGATTAAAAGAAGTTAAAAAAAAATTCCATCTTGTGATTGAAGTAAACATGAAATTATATAGGAAGGTTGGGTTTTTCTAAATGTCATTCAGTTGTGTGTGAATGTAGCAAACCAATTAGATAAAATTAAATTTCAAGCCTGATTGACTTTTAAATATTCAATTTGAGCTCTGCATTTTGTGTTTATTGCATTGCTCAGGAAACGTCTAGAAATGGCTGTTGAATCAAGGAATTAAATGAAACTTACACTGTCAATAGCCTGGCTGGGGTTTCTGCGAGAGCGTCATGGCAGTTCTGTTTTATTCAGCACCATTAAGTGCCGAATATCCACAGAACACGAACTATAAGTCTGAAAAAGGACACCCTGGCTGCTGGAGAGCTTTGGCATTTATAGCTGGATAACACCAGCAGATAACGAGAAGTTTGATACCATGGAAATCATAACAATGAAATATATAACAATACTAACCCATGAAGATGGAATATATATCATGAAATATTGGAGGATAATTCAAATCTGCACAGCAATCTGTTTTTCATTTCAAGTGTCAAGCCTATGTAAGCCATAACTTATCCAGGTATTACTCATGTGGGAAATAACCATAAATTTAGTACAACCCATGGAACAAAAAAAAAAAAAAAAATCCACGTGGAAAGAACAGAAAAGATGTAATGTCCTCTCGCTTTCCACCTCCTTTGTCTGTGAGAAAGAAAAGGACTTCTCTTAGAAGAACACACTCAGTAGAGCGAGCGGAAAGCCTATTGCGGCTACGATGGGATGTGCCTTCTAGAGAGACCCATCTCAATGGCAAAAAGATTGTTACCTCTTTCCAGCCGCCCAAGTAAGGATGAGCAGCATGTGCTTACCCCCAGGCCCCCCCATCCTTAGCTCTCTTTGACCACCTCGAGACAAAGTAGAGAGTGATGTTACACAAAGTGCTTCATTATGGCCTGTGTCAACCAGGGCTTCTGTCCACTGGGACAAAGGTCTCCTTACTGCCTTTCATGCTGTATTTGATGCTCTGGGAAACGGGCTTTGGACTCGAGAGAGAAGAGAGGAGAGGAAACCTGTCTTGAGGCAGAAAGGTTGAGACACTATGTCATATGAATATTGGTTTTTCGTGCTTTCTATGACAATCCTGCTCTCAGTCAAAGGTCAGAGTCTCCCATTACCCCGTTCCAGTGTTATCAAAGCCATGGTAAGAAAATATCTGAATGAAAAGCTACTGATACCTATTTTTTTTCCCCTACTGATAAAATAAAGCAGCCCGAGGCAACAGAAAGAAAGAGAGGGAAAAAACCAAGTAAATCCCTTTCATTCTTTTATTGTCCTTTTTTTCTGCTGTGGTAACCTTTATACCAGCGTCCTTTCTGTTCTCCCAAGGCAATCAGTTTTCTTATTAAAAGCAGCGGCATACAAATGGTGAATGAAGCCATTGCAATGGAACAACCCCCAAATCATCTCTTCGTCTCCCTTAGTCACCAAACCGAGAGTTTTAACATCAGGAGGATGCTATGGAAAGGGATCTCGTGCATGTTCCTGTGCCTACGCAGAGGGACAGGAATCTGTTATTCAGCATATCCACAGCAGGATTTTTTAAGTAAAGAAAACTTACTGCCAGAGGTTTCAGGAAACTGGTATTTTATTTTCTTTATTTTACTGCAAGAAAATGCTGATAGTTCTAGCTGGCAGTTGATTTCTTCTTTACAGAACCTATAGACTATTTTCTTCTCTTTGATCCCAGTGGTAAAATCTATGCAGTCTCGTTAACAGATCAGAGTACCAAAAAAAAAAAAAAAAGGGGCATGGTTGTCATTCTAGCTTTACAGAGAAGAGCCCTTTCCAAAGCACTGTTCGGGGTAGCTCCTGCTAGAGCACAGATGAAAAAGATTACTTTGACACACAAGCCAAAACCAGCTAAGCCTTTGGATCACTCTCAGAGCTCAGAATTGAACGTGTCTGTGAAACAACCCTTTCTAGATAATGATACACGAACGACTATAGCGTGCATCCAGCTTTGCTTTGGCAAGTGTCCTGGGCCGTGATTTCCTGCGCTGAGGATCCCGCCCTCGGACAGGAATAGCCAGCTCCACAACCACAGGGTGAGGAGCAGCTGGCGGGTGAGCTGTTCTGCAGAAGGCATCTGGAGTTGTCGTGTCTCTAACCAGACTGTGCTGAGATGTTGTTGTGACAAAGGAAAAAGTCACGATAAGGCAAGTAGTGAAGCCATGCCTACAGAACACATGAAGAAATCCTTCTTCCTCTGCTCCTACAGCCTCAGCTGACATCTCTGCTTCAGGAAAGGTGCGGGTCAATTAGCAGAGCAGTAGTCTAGAAAACATGACCTGTGAATAAAAATCGAGCAAGTTAGAGTTATTCTAGCCTAAAGAGAAAATTGGAGGAATAGCGTGAAAACAGTGTTCAGGCAGGTGAAAAGCTGCAGCAAAGAGGGATAGGACAGGACAGGGCAGGGCAGGGCAGGGCAGGACAGGATGGGATGGGATAGGATAGGAAGGAGGACAATGATTTAAATGACAGAAGCAAAAAATCAGCAAAAAGGTTAAAAATATTTTCTAGACACAGGGACAAGGTGCCACTGGATTAAATTGCCCTCAGAGGGTTGGCAGCATTAGGGAATTTTGAGGACACGTTAGGCAAACATTGATCAAGAATAAAAACAGATACCATCAATCCTTCCTTAGGGTAGGAATGTTCTAGATGCAGCCTAGGGTGCTGCAAAATTCTCTGGCAAGTGATATTACTGCAGTCTCCACCTCTCTCTCTCCCTCTCTTCCATTGAGAACTTCTTCATGGCCAGCATGGGAGAGGTATGTGCCAGGGGACTGTCCTATGGGTAAGGCTCCACTTCTGGTACCTGTGACTGGCACTTCAAGGCTGTTTCTGGGACTACTCTCACAGAGGTCCCACTGGGTGGCTTCTCCACTGTTCCACTAAGAGCCAGCAATGGAGCAGATGACTTCCCCCTAGAGCTGCCTCCACACCACAGCAAGGATCTGAAGCTCTTCTATGTCTCCTAGCCGGATGGCCAGGCAGTTGTGTGGGAGCTTGGCAACCTCTCAGTTAACCTGGGCGTTCAGTGGATGTAATGGGGAAGGCTAGCACTCTGTATGGGAAGGGACTGAGTTATTCTGGCAGGAAACGCGGGGTGTTGCATGAAGGATGCATCAGGGCTGCTGCTTCTTTCCCTGCTGCCTATACACCAGGCTGCACCTGAAGTCAGGGAAATGTCATGTCACTGTCAGCTAATGCGCAGGAGGCTGTAATGTGGCTGAGTAGCAGGAGAAAGGTGGCTCATCCTTGACTGACACTGACAGCCTGACATTTGACAAGCGAGTTTCAGACACGGGGATTTTTCTCTATGCTGTGAAGCGCTTTGCAAACATTCACTCCTGGAACTCCTCGCACCACCTCCTCCTTACCAACGCAGAAGCTAAAGCTCACCAATTTAGCTTCTCTCCTGGCAGGAGCAAGAAGTGCCTTGGTGCTGGATGGACACTGAAGGTTACTGGCTGGCATTTTTATCGCCCTGCCTTCAGCCTGATGTCCTGAGCAGGTTTAGATGGCTCTTCAGGCTGCTCCGTCGCTGTCTGAGAGCACTCCCTCCTGGCTGGCTGCTGTGCAGATGCTCCGAGCAAGCAATGCTTCTGCTGCATTACTGGCTGCAGAGCTTGCACACAGTTATCACAGAAATGGGCAGGACACAAACCCTGGCAGAAGGGACCGACTTCCAGAGCCCCATCTTCAGATAGCCGGGAATGAATGTGTGCACTCCCATTGCCATCACAATCACACGTGTTCGCACAGGCCTGCGGAGCCGGAACAAAAATGGCTTTGTTTGTGTCTGCCAAATTCATCCACATCTCTACCTCAGGTATTATTAAATACAGATGTGTCCTGAGCTAGGGCGAGCCCCAGACCTGCAGGAGTAACTGCTGTACAACAGCAGCAAACGGCAGCGCGTCCAAAATTAGCAACTTTGCTGTAGCCCCAAATTGGCTGTTTGCCACTGAGGCACTCTTCTTACTTATTCTTCTTGTTGTTGAGTTTTTCTTTGTTTGATTGATTCTTTGTTGGTTTTTGGTTTTTTTTCCTTGAGGATCAGCTGAAATTCTGACGGTATTGGTTTGGTTTGGATTTTTTTTTTTTTTTTAGTGAGGGCCGCTGAATTCCCAGGCACCCAGGAACTCTGTTTTGGTATCAGCGTAAATTTTGTCGGTATTGGTTTGGTTTGGATTTTTTTTTTTTTTTTAGTGAGAGCCGCTGAATTCCCAGGCACCCAGGAACTCTGTTTTATTTTCATGTCTCCTCTCCATGAGCGCTGTGCCTCGGAAAATATTACCCTTGAGCATAAGAGGTGCCGGCTGGAGCAGCTGAGCTCAGTGTGAATGCAGATCAAGTGGTGGCTGCTGTTGTCTCTCCCCATCAGTGAACTTCTGCGTGCTGGCTGAAGAGAGCAAACCTTTGAGAAAGTCTCCAGTAGGGATGCTTTAATAACACAATATTCTTACCAGGCTACAAGTGTTTTATCAGAGGTCAGCAGCGGGAACGGTCCTTGAGAAACAATTCTGCTCTGCTGGAATCGCCAGCAGCTGGAGGAACACTGCTATGGGGTCCCTGCCAAGCATCCCCCTCCACGCAACTCCCAGTCTCTCATCACAGGGCTTCTCCTGGCAGGCAGTAACGGAGCAGCCCATAGGAGTTGGCAGATCACAAGCACTTTTATTTTCCCTTTCCTCCTGCTGTTTGAGTGGCAGACACCCCTCCCATTTTTAAGCTGGGCGTATGATGTATGCTGCACCCAGGGTGAAATCCAGTGTGAAGAGAAACTCGGCTCGGGGAAGCCGATGAGCCAGCAGAAGTCTGGTCTCCCCACCCAGTAGTGTGATGCACGCAAGCGATGAGAAGCTGGTGAAAAGCTGCAGCGCTTCACCTGAGCGATGCTGCGGGATCAGGAAAAAAGTCAGTAGTGGCCATTGCTTCAACAGCAAATGTTACTAAACACACCATCTTTAAATTCAAGGCCATAAAAACATTCACCAGTCAAAAATCCTGCATTCTCAGGGGAAGCATCAGCACCGTGGAAGAAGAGCCTAGGTTCTACATGGTGTCTGAGGGTTAAGTCAGCCCTTTCAAAAGTCTGTAATTGGCTTCAGTGAGCCAATTGCTTGATTATTAGTAGCTGTAAGAGTATGAGAAATGGCCACTGACTTGGGAAGGAGTTTGAGTTCCTCAGTGATTTCCACAAAAACTGGGAAACTTGCAATGATAGAAACCCTGTATCTTGGTTATTACCTGTGGGCAAGTAAAGAGGAACAGAGTGGCTATGACAGAGTAACTGGAGAACTGGTTATAACAGGATATACATCAGTTGCTTCTGAGGCAAAATTTGGAAAGGTTTTCAGGGGGGATGTTGATGTCATCACGTTAAGAGCAGACATGGTGATTTACCAGCTGCTAGAAAACTCACCCTGTTGGGTACCTCTGGTGATGCTTCAGTTATGTATTTTTCTGCCATCACTTTTCAGGATTACACATTTTATCAGCAGATTCTGATCCCAGAATCTGGCCCCAGAATTCTAATCAGCTACCAGAAAGCAAAATGTGTCCGTGGCTCGTTGGGAGACTTCAAAACCATTGTGGTTTGGTTTTGGTTTGTTTTGGTTTGGTTTTAAGAGGACTAATTTAAAGTTCTTCTCATTTTTCTTGAACGCAGTCCTCATTTTGCAGGTGCTGAGCTTTTTTACCTCTGCTGGGTGTTTTTTTGCTCTGCCCACATTGCTTCTGCCTTGCCCGAGTATATGTTTCTGACTTTAAAAACACAAGTTACGTGACAGTTCTGTGGTATCATCTGTTATGGTCTCTTACACGAACCTGCAGTACAGCAAGTCCTGAGCGGTAAAAAACACTGAGCTTGTAGGAAAATACAACTTAACTTTATCACAAGTGCTTCTTCCTTTCCTTACTGGAAATTGCTGAGGCGATCCCGAGACCTGTTGTGCAGAACTGTCATGTGCGTTTGGTAATGAATTTGATCCATCGGCCAGCATTTATTTTTAGAACTGATTTTTTATATTTAATTCTGGCACACTTCGTGGCTTGAGTTATACACTATTGTAAATGAGTTCTGTAGAGTCAGACTCAGCCTGCAAATTGAATTTTTAGATGTTTCTGCAGAATCTAAGAACAATTGAAGCATTTCTTTGCGGTTTATCGTTCCAAGAGATGTGTGCATTTATTTTTAAGCAAACAGTGCAAATGCTTGAAAGTAAGTCGACGGTTTTTAATGTTCAAAATCACTGGCAACTTCTTTCCCATTGTAGAAAGATGACTCCTCTGAGAAACACCATGGTCTGAGGAGGAGTGCACTTGCATGCAGCACATATTAGTTGTCTTGGGTGGGGCAGGCATTGTTCCCACATAAGCTTCACTGATGCCATCAATGAAACTTCCTCTGTTTCAGGAACCCAAGATCTCCCCTCCAGATTCTCATCTCAGCATGGCTGGTCACCTGTAACCCATCCTGTGCTCATTCCTTCGCTTCTCTCGGTCTCCATCTCCTTCCTTCCATCATTCCACCCATGACAAAGGTTGCAAAGTACTGTGGGTGCGCTCAGAGCCTGCTGCTGTGAAAGAAACTCAGGGTGACACTGAGAACAGCGATCGTGCTCCTGCCATTATAGAATGCTAAATAAATAATGAAATCGTTCATTTTAATCACAATCCATCTCTCTTCGATCAGAAGAAATATTCTAAATGGGAAGGAACTTTAAAATGAAGAACGTGCTCTGGGGAAGTCTGATTTAATTTTGTAGTATGAATGTTAACCGGAACAAACCCTAAATCACCAGCCCCTGTACAATTATTAAGGAAGAATAAGAAAAAGAAAAGAGAAACCATTTAGGAGAGGTTGTAATTTTATAAGGCATGAAAGTGCGGTAAGAACAAAATTGGTGGAGTAGCTTGTGCCCAGCACCTGGCCTCGGTTTCCCTGGTTTCAAATTTGCGGTAATCCAGTCTTTTAATGGGAGCTAGGGGTTGTTGTAACCTTGCAGCGTAAAAACCTGCCTCTGTGTTTCTATTCTGCACGCTGACAGTGTCACATCAGTGTCACTGGTACGTCATCTCAACAGTCATGTCACAGTAGCAGTAAACCCAGCGGATACTGACTCCTGCCACGTAGAAATTTCCAGAAAAAAAAAAATCTATTTTATACCCTAGGAAGTACACATTTCCTCCCGAATTATTGCAAGCAGTTATGTGGAAAAATGATTTGAAGAGAAACCAAAGCCTTTGATTTTACTGTATTTTTCTTAAAGGATGCAAAAGCTCAGCAGCTGCAACTCCTGTCTTTAGCTGTTTCCGTAAAGCATTAAATGCTCAGGAACTTTTCTCAGATCCAGCGTGTCTAAAACACTAAAGGCATATAAGACACCCTCTTTTTTCCAAGCTGCAAACTGGCTCTCTCCTTAGATGTCTCCAAGCAGATGTTTGTTTACGGGCTCCATTTGGTGTTGCCTGCAGGACTGGCTGCCCCCCTCTCTCAGATTTTCCCCGTTTGCCCTCATCCCTCCCTCCCCTTCCTGACTGCCAACCTCTCTCTTACTAGCAAGCAACATTCAAGGCAAATCAGCCCGATGCTGATTCCTATTCCACTTTCACTCCCTCTCTTCTTTCTCTTTCTCTCCCCCTTTTTCTCTGCAAAGCGTTTGCAATGTTTACGTTGTTGGCAATTTCAGTGTCTGCAGACACCTTGGGATAACAGTGACACGCAGGGTGGCTTGGCATGGGATGGATAGGGTTACACAGCTGACAGGAGAGTTAAAATTGCTTTGGAGACAAACCAGTGACACGCAGAAAGGAAACGTAGGTGCCCCTGCCTAGAAACCTACCCCAGAAACGGATGGGTTGGAGGCGACGGGCCTCCGTTCTGGTTTTAAGAGCCTGTTAAGCATTTGGGTGTTGTTATCGCCTGGGAAGCTGCCGGGCTTATTTTGTGCCACGCTGAACAAAGCTCAGCATCTCCCCTCGGACTCCATGGGGCGAGGCCACTGCCGGGACAGCGGGCTCAGCCAGGCGTGATGGCAGGACAAGAGGACCAACTGCGGCAAAAGGCTTTTGGATTGGGAAATGCTCTGTCAGAGAAAAGGGAGAGGTTGGGAGAGGGCAGAGAGGGGAGAAGGAGGCGGAGAGGGGGAGTGGGACAAAGCAGGCTGGTGGGTATTCACAGCATCCTAAACCCCTCAATAGGGCATTGTCCCCGGACGGGGGTCCTGCTGGCGGCGGAGGGGCGGGTGGCAGGGGCTGCTTCCCCTGGAGGTGGCCAGCTGGAAGGTAGCCTGGGGGGTCCAAGGTGGCCCCAGAGGCACAGCCCCCCTGCAGCTAGGGAAACATGGAGCGTCTTCCCCAAAATCCACGCGACGCTGGCTGTGTTTATTCAGGCCCCAGCGACCAGCTGTCAGGAGCATGTGAATGACGAGAGATTTTTTAACGATGGCGCTTTCAACCATAATGATCAGTTTGTGTCGCTTTCCAGTTTCAAAGCTGTTTTCTTCCAAGAAAAAGGGCTGAATCCTTTCTTTAATGAAACGCAAACCCCAAGACCCTCCTTTGCATGTGTGCCTCTCTCCACCCGGATGGAGGAGCTCATTACCATGGGCTTTTCAGGCCCACAAAGACAGGCCCTGCTAATACTCTACAGCACCTTTCACATGCTCATTCATGCCTTTTTTTTATTAACTTTTCTTTTTTCCAGTCCAGTTTCAGCAAACAATCTGGGGGAGCATTTCAGGTTTGGGCTTTAGGAGGGAGGGGAGGAGGAATGGAGATTGCTTCAGACGAGGGGAAGGGGTAAAGCTTCTACTTAGCTACGAGCATGTGAACACGCTCGCTGAAATCACTGGAAATGCAATATACCTGCGGGGGGCCTTGGTGCTCTTCCCAGCTCAGTCACTCCCCAGTGCAATTACCACAATTCCCCACCTGTAAAATAGGGCAAGCGGCACCTGCCTCCTCTGCGCAGTCTTACGCACCTCAAAAAAGAGCCCTTAAAAGCCAGGTAACATTACTCTCTGTCTCCATAAACTCAGCAGTACATTCATGCACTTTCTGCATCAATGTCCTTCAGCGTGAGAGATGGGTAGGGAAGGGAAAAAAGTCAGCTGAGTATAAAAGAACCATTTACAACATATTTGGAGTTTTTTTAAAACAAGAATTGAACCAGGTGTCTTGACTGCAAGCAAAACTTTGATCCTATAATGTTTAGCATATTTGTTAACATAAGACTGAAACTGAAGAAAGGGCTCCCATTGATTTCAAACACCATTAGACAAGACCAGCAGAGCCTGTTCCACCAAGATAATCAAATGTTGACAGGCAGTAGATAAATACCTGCTATGAGACGCACAAAGTCAGAGTCCATTTCTACCCCAGGGGCAATATCTGGGCCAAAAAAGACCATACCCTTGCTGTTATTTGAAGGATATTCCCAAAACTCAGACTTGAGAACTGAGCGATTAGTCCTGTAGCACCTCCACACTTTGATCCTCCTGTGGGATCCACACCTAGGTGGTAAGCTCTTCAGTGTTACTTCAGGAAAAGGAGAAAGTGGGATGACTCAGAATAAGAGCTCTAAGAGGTGAGCAGGAAGAAACCTAAAAGAGGCAGCAAAACTGCCAGGGAACACTGGTTTGCAGTTTGGGGGCGTCCTGTCAGAAAACTCAGCCTCTGTTGGGTAAAATGGGGGAGCTCAGGCGGACAGCATGGTTGCTGTGCTTCTGCTAGCTGGTTTCATCTCACGACCCTCAGTCAGAAAAAGCCTCAGATTCCTCTGAGCAGCAGCCAGCCTTCCTTATTGACAAGAACCACTAATACTTTTCAGCTTATGTTGATCTGCTGTTCTCTATTCTGTAAACAAAGACTAATTAAGCACTTGCCGAGGCAGAGTGGTTCCGATAGAGATGCTCACATGCTTAAAATTTGCTGTCTGTTACTGGTTTGCTGAATCTCCGCAGCACAGAAAATGAACTGAGACAGAAGTTGCATCTGGCTGCCATCCCGCTTCCCTGTCTGTGGCCTTGGTACAAATCCAGTGCAATTTAAGATGGCTTGAATTTATGCCTATGACCTTAAGATTGATTGAATTTAACAGAGCATCACATACACGTATAGTATCAAGAGTATCTTGTGCTCCAGTCACACTTCCTCCTCTCCTGCCTCAAATCCCAAATCACACTCAGAACCTCCCTTACCGTGCTGGTACATCATAGAAAACAGTCATGTTATACCAGAGAATGGAGGTTACCGGTTTTACACTACAAAACCTTTTCCACAGTTACAGCTTTATTGGCCTAAGTAACAGTGTTTCCCCTATTTCCTTTTTGCTCTTTTGCTGCTTCTGTTGAGAAAAAACAGAATGCAGAAACTTGAAACGCGAGCTGAACCTTTCTCTAGATGATTAAACAACGAGAAAAGTCAAGCCAAGAGACAGCATGAAGAAAATCAGCTGCTGGGCTCAGACAAAGAGCAGGGTCTTCTGATCAGTTAGAAAGAAAGAAAGGAGCCCAGAGTGATGGACTTTTTTGTTTATTACTTCTACATAGCAAATGTCTGGATACAGAAGAATCCTCTAAATTTAAGAGCTTGGGGTACAAGTATCTCTTGGAAAAAAAAATTTCCTGCCACCAGTCGGCCTAGATGAGAGGCTACAAGACGCTGAAATAACTTCGTCTGGGCCCCACTGTTGCTCCTTACTGAGCTAGGGGGATGTGACATCAAAGTAAGGGGGGGGCTGAGTAGGTGCCTGAGGAGATGGGACAGCGCGGGCCAGGCTGGGGAGCTCTGCCCTCTTCCCACCTCAGCGCAGGCGATGGGAAACTCAATATCCCGACCGGGGACTGCCTGAGCTTGTTTTTCCCTTGCGTGGCAAGCACATAGGGCATGGTCTGTCCTGAAGAAATTAGAGACTGAGAAGACCAATCAAGTCATTCAGTTCGACTCCCTGAGGCCAATTCAAAGACTGTTCTCTCCACTAGATACTCTATTGTGAGGTTTCTTCAGTGTAATTTTAAAAGTCCCAAGTGACAATGCTTTCATTATTTCCCTGGGGAGACTACCGCACAATCCAATATATTTCACTGTCAAGAAGTTTTTCTTGAAATTCCCCTTAAAATTTCCCTCCTAATTTCCTTCCATTTACTCAGAGTTAAATGTATAATGCTATGCTACATGTCAATTATTAGTTATACTAAAAAATTAATCTCCGTTTCACAAACGATGGTAGAATGTCACAATATCCTGTCTTTGTCATTGTTTCACCAGAATGAGTTTTATTGTGAATTCTTTTTTTAGTTCAGGCCTTTCCTGAATAATGTTGATCCCCTCTGGGCGCCTTTCCCATATGCTGTGTATCTGCTGTAGTGGTGCAATATTCCAGATGATGGTTCTCATACAACCTTGGTGCATAAAACACTTCCCCTCTCTCTGTAACCTGTTGGCTGGTGAGGGTGGTTTTATTTCTCCCATGTCAGCTCGGACTTCGAGCGCATGCCCCGCTTCACCGCCCATGCTCACCAGTGAGTCCCTGTCATTAGCACCAGTCCCCGGTCCTTTTACTTACGTGTTTGGATTTATATTTCCTAGTGTCTATCACTTATTTCATAATTCAGGCTCATTTTATTATGTATGTTCCTGTTTTTTAAAGATCGTTATTTTTGCTGTTTTCTCTACTGAATTCTCCAGTGTGAAATCATTCGTATTTGTAAATCGCAACAGCACCGCACAGGTTTCACGGCTAGGGTCTTTCTCTGCGTCCAGTGGTGTGCTGCAGGATGACCATTCACTATTTCATTATTCATTGTTCTTCTTTATCTATTGTCTCTTACAACTTTTGATATCCTTCATACTTCTCCGTGTAAGAATATCTCCATTAGGTTTTAGAAAAGTGCGATCTGGAGCATTCAGACAAAGCAATGGTCTATCCAAATAAAGCAACGAAACTTCTACAGTGAAACTGAACTTCTTTTATTTTACAAATGCAAAGCATTTACAAGGATCTCGCTTGGTAATTTTTAAAAAAATATTAGATGTACCTTTCCGCTCAAGATTTGTGTACATTCTTCCATCCCGTGTTTTTTTCAAAAGTAGTTGACTTTTCTGCAGGAGCATTATTAGGTAATCTTCTTATCATGCTAAACCCTACTGTCACCTGGACTTGCAGACTTGTTGAGAACGATGTTCTCCTAGACTTTTTCTTTTGTCCTTCGTAGTAAATGGTATGTTGAAAAACTATTTTTTTCCCTGCGAGTTTTACGAAATTCGCTCCTACATTCACGCATGGAGTCGGGGCTGATCCTGCGAGCATCACAAGAAGAAGAAGGCGAGTAACACCAGGAGCTGCCTGAGCGATGCCGATTATTTGCACAAAACAAGGCATCCATATGTCACTGTTTAAGTCCAAATGAAGAAATTGTCAGGAAAAAAATAAAGGCACTGATTTGTCAGCCTGTATTGTTCTAACAAAACACTGCTTTGGCAAAATGTCTTTCTGGACAGTGGGTTCGTAATCTCTTTTGACAGTCGCTGGAGATAGACTGCGTTAATAGGAATGACTTTACTTTTTATAAATGCCACCTGAATTACCAACATTGATTTGAAGGTGACATGGTTTTCTTGCGAAACCCATTAGGTTTCTGTGTCTTGGCAAGCGGCTCTGCTTTGATGATTAGACATAGTAACTCTTCTTTTAAGCAAAGAACCTCAAATATTTGCCTCCTCTGTTACACGCAGACTGCATAACCAGACATAAAGTAGATGATTTAACTTAAATTCGTGTTAATGATCTGACACTTCTTTCCACATTTAGCTGTTTAAGCACAACACTTTAATTATGGCTATGCAATCATCAATATCCATCATGACACGTTGTGGGTGATGCTGTCAAACAGGATAAGCGTGCTCCTACTCTTTCAAAGACTTTGTGATCACACAGTCCTTCTCACATAGCGTCTTTCATTCAGCACTAAATTACACTAAACCCTCTCACTTTGACATCTCTTCTTATCAGATGAACTGCTTGCTCCTCAAAAAAAACTTTGCGACTCAACTGCACGTTCCCTAGAAGTTAGATATTTCTAAATGATACTGCCACGATGGCCACTGCAGTAAATCCCCGAATGATAACCTCAAAGAGATGACGGCTCCATCTGCAAGGGAATTCACGTGCCTAGGTGTGAACAGGGAGGTACCTTCCATTTCTTAATGTGTATATAAACCGACTTCAGATGGCTCCAGCTCTAGGCAGCAGCTGCAAGAACATGCTGAGTATCCATATTTTCATCCAGTCACTTGAATTTCGCTTTAGGTAGCTAAGTTCTTTTATGGCTTTAGCGCTGGTTGACTAATTAGATGAGACGGAGGAAGGAAGTATTACCCTTATTTTACAAATGAGGAATCCAGTAGAGAGAGATTAAATGCTTTGCCTAAGGAAATGTAAGAAACTTGAGGCAGAGTCAGGAAGGTCTGTTTAAGCTGTGCTTCAGATCTACATCTCCTTAGTCTCTGATTCCAGTGTCTTAACAAAAAAGCCTTTCTTCCTCACTTCTCTCAGCTATGTCAGCTCACAAATGCTGCGGAATTGGACATGTTGAGACCATAACTGGGGGCGTTTTTGTTCATTTTCTGGTGAAACGATTAAGTCTTCTCTTTTGCTTAGTTTTGGGGGGTTTTTTTACCATGACAATCCCCCTGGTTTGAAAGTGCCGTTAAGCCTTCAGCAATAGAGCTAACCTCTGTCTCAGGCTGCTGGTATCATCCTTACCTCCCCAGGGAAGGAGGGTGGGTTTGGCATGATTTTTGCGAACTCATATGCTGCCAGCTATTTCTGTTCGAGGAGGCAGGAGAAGGTGGAATTGCACCTTCCTGCTCTGCCAGCCGCGGTGGTGAGGTTATGAAGGTCTCTTCTCTCCCGGGAGTGTCTTGCAGGCAGGGCTGACTCAAGCCTTCACTTCACGGCAGTGCACAAAACCCCACGTGTTGCTCTTTCAGGGTGGTGGTGTTGGAGCCGGGATGCTCCAGCTATGGGAAGGGAAGGCAAGGAGATCAGAGCTGGGAAGCAGAGCCAAGGCAGGCCGCAGAGGGCTGGCTTGTCTCCTCCTGCCTCTGCCAGGTGGGCAGAGAGCAACTGCTGCTGGTTTTGACCTCACCCTCCAGCAGCAACTTTGGCTTCCCATGGGTTTGGCACAGACAGAGCAAACAGTGTGGCCGCTGTCGCCTCGCTGCCAGTCGGGTTTGCCTTCCTCCCAGTCACCCTGGCTCCAGCCTTTGCCTGGCCTCTGAGGAAACAGAGGCCAACCACCTCCCACACATCACGAGCGGTGGCACCGCCACCTCCCAGGGGGACACAGGGCTGCAGGGCCATAGCAGCCACAGCCTTTTAGGGCTTACAGGCTCACTCACGGCACAGTGGGATCCAGATCCCAGAGCCGTTGGGCTCCAGGTAACTCCTCCGGCTTTTAGGCGGCAGAGTTTAGGAAACAGACACAGCTGGAAACGTGGACTCTGCAGCACCCAATGCAGCCCACCAAGCGTAACTCCTTCCAAGCCCACTGACCACTTGTTCACCCCAAATTTGGCCAAACTTGGTCTTTTTTCACATCTCAGGTTTAATTATGGGGTGCATTCTAACGAAACACCACTTTATTTTTAAAACGTCCATCCATCTCTCTGTCTTGGCCTGACCATTTCTGAAATGCCGCCTCCGGCAGCCCTGAATTTGTGTTTTGCTTGCTTCTGGGTAAACTCAAAGCTGTCAGACTGGGTACTCTCTGGCTAGAAAGGAGGTTTGCAATGCAGATTTCCTCAGCGCTGGACTAACAGATGGTCAGAGAGAGGAGGCCCCTCTCTTTGAGTGTCACACTGGCAGCTGCCCTCAGGAGTGGCACCAGCTGTTGAGCATTTTCTTTCCCAGGCTGAGGAGGGCCATAGGCCACCTTCTCAGGGCTCAGGTTGCGGCTCCTTGAGGGTGTCTGTTACATCCTGCTGAGATGAATGGAAGCACTGGATTCAGGGAATGCAGGTGGGCTGTTCGATGGTAGGTGGGAAGGGGCAGGCCTACGCCACTTGGAAAGCTCCCTGAATATGCACGCTCTTGTTGGCAAAGCAGAAGTGGCTTCTTGGGGGTTTGTCTAGTGTTCAGCTTGGTTACGTGCCACGGCCATCCAAGTCTGGTGAAGTAATTTGTCGGGGTGTACAGCAACCTGGGGCAGGATTCAACAGTTTGTCTAGAGGTTAACAAGAAGTCTCCTTTGGCTTACTCTTTCACATTCATGTTAATACTTTCCTTCCTGACCTCCAAATGTGACTTCTGTCAGACCTTGAAGGTAAGCATGGCAGATGCCTGCGGTGATGAGACACTAGGGAGGCAAAGCTGAGCCCAAATTTTCCTTATTGTTTTACTGCTGGTTTAGGAACTGATGTCTTCCAAATGTCTGTAAGCAAGTTGAAAATGGTAATCTGCACAGGTCTAGCTTCTCCATAATTCAAATAGATCTGGGCAGACTGTCTTTGAACCGAAGCAGAGGTCTACAGTGTATTAATGCTGTGATACCACACAATTTTTCTTTCTGCTTGTTAGGAAAACGGTACACCAGAGTTTCTGCCACAGAAAAATCTGTGCAGGTGTTCTTCTTCATACACACTACTTCAAAGCTTGGTACAGAAAATATGCTGTCTCCATAACCTGATTTTGACCAAAAAAAAAAAAAATTTTTTTTTTGGAGGCAGAGCTTTTTTAATTAAAAAACCAGTGTCTATCGTTCCTCCACCCATCAAACCTTCAGGCTGACACTTGAAAGATACAGCAGGCGATAATGAGTCTGAAACTCATCCCACTCTAACCAGTAGTGAGCCTGATGCTGACTTAGGCTGCTAAGTCAGGAATATTTCTGCAGATCATCATTGCAGTGGGCTCCTTAGAAGGCTGTGGCTCCGGGGAGACAGTGTGGCAAGGACACTCCTATGCCAAAATATAGGTTTTACTTTTAGAGAAAGACAATAGTTAATTTTCAAATATATTTTCAAATAAAGACATAGTTAATTTTCTACTTCTCTTTCACCATCATAATTTGGAAAATGTAAGTAAATTCTCACATCCCAGTGGTTCAGAAACTGGCAGCTCTGTTAGCGTGGCAGAAATCTGTACTATAGGCACTTTCTTCTCCTTTCCTCTTTATTCCTGTCACCTCTGCCATTGGAATCAGATACTCTCCAAATTGAAAACAGGTATCTGATCCAGAAGAGTGCATTTCCCATTAAACGCAATGAATCCTGATGCAACCTGATTGGATACAAATGAACTGGAGAAAATGAACGAAAAAGGCCAGTTTGCAATGTAGGTGCAGTCGCTTAATGTGTCTAACTGAAGATCCAGGTGGCTGGGGAAAAAAAAGGCTAATCAACGGCTATTACTGCAAGCACTCAGCAAACCTAAATACCTTCCAGTCTCTCCATCATTAGGAGTTAGGAATCTGGATCAGAAATAGTTCTTTACCGTTTTAATAAGGACTAAGATCTGTTTAGAAGAGAAATACATTTTTATTCTTTTCTGTTGAAGAACACTTCTGCCCTGTATTAGGGGATTGACCCAGTTACGACTGATAGTGGTTAAAGTCAGCTGTAGCTGTGCTGAAGACAAGAGTCTTGTGCCCAAGAGAGGTAAATGGGAGTGGAATCAGGCTCCATGTGTGTGAAAACAGGCCACAGAAAATCTATTGGTTTAATTGCCTCCTAAAAGATTGACATGGTCTAATTTGCTTATGGTTAAACACCATCATTTATGATGAACAGCATGATTACCTTGAGCATTCAGGACCAATTACTAATCCTTCCCTCCCTTCCCCCCCAGTATTGTTTTCCTTAATTCTCTTCATAACAGCAGCAACAATCTCCATCCTTCAGAATATCCATTTGCTTGGAAAAAAAAAAACAAACCAATTAACTAAACTAATTGCTGGGCAAACCTCTACATTTCTTCCCAAATATACATTCTATATCCAGGTAAACTTCTGGCCATCACAGCAATTGACTGGTTTTAATGGTTGAAATATTTCACCTCCCTGTTAAAAATCCCTTTGCCCTTTGTTAAGTTTGTTGCCTATTAAATTGCATGTCTAGCTTTGGAGCTTATGTTGCTGCACCCCTGCTGCTTTAGCAGCTTATCTCCATAGGATTTGCTGTAGCACACACAGCCAGTGGATGAATTTGCACATATTTGCAGTGTGGAGCCCCTGACTTTTACTGCTTGCATGTAAATGAAAAAAAGAGAGAGAGGGAAAAAAAAAGAAGAAGTAATTTCCTTTTTGTGATCAGCAATTCATCATCACTAAAGCAGTGGGAGGAAAACAGTTATCAACTTCCCATTTTAGGTTACAACTTCAAAGCAAACCTTTGATTTGAATGCCAGACTCTGAATGCTGGGGATGGAAGGGGAGAATGAGACGGGGAAGAGGAGGGAAGGAAGTAGGAGGGACTGGACCGTCACCTTGTGGTGGTGACAGCACCCACCGCCAGAGAGCAAACGAGCCTGTTAAGGTACCAGAACAGCCATTGGGTTCTCATTTGCCTTGTTTATGCTTATTCAGGGATTAAGAGAGGCACTGCAGGGGCTCACATTCAAATCCACCCCTACAGTCAAAACTTACTCTGATTCTTGTGGAAATGATCTGCCTTTAGGCTATGAAATACTCATCTAATAACAAAAAACCCTATGTTTTCATAGACCTCTGGAAGACTGACTGTGCTGTACCCTCTTGCTTGCTCTTTTTCACTTGGAGCACTTAAATTCAGCACCCATTCACCGAGGTGCATGTTCCTGACAAATTTCAATTAAAATTGTAGATCGTCTGTGTCGTAAACGGCCCATTTTATCACTGCATGTTTTTACAGTAAGGTAGAGAATGTAATTTCCTGCAGAGCTTGTTTAAAGGCTTTTAGTGTCTGCCTGAGCCCAGATCCCTCTTTCAGGAACCTGTTTTCCTGCTTGTAATAGAGCAGCCCCTCTTGAGCTCCTTCTCTGCCCCTCTCTCTCTCCCTCTCACCCTCTTTTTAAAATTTTTTTACTCCATAGCCAGCGTACTCAAGGCTGTTTACAGAGCTGACACCTTGGTGCATTAGTACTGCGTTGATTATGGTTGGAAATAATCACAGGAAGCTACGTGTAACTCCCACCCCCGCTCCTTTCTGCTATGTAAGCACATTCTTTTTGGTCAAATGAAAGGAGGATGTTGTGTATACGAGCTATTTTCAAGCCTCGAAAATGTTCCATATAGGTGCCTTTGAAGACTTTCTTTGGCCTATTTTTGTGTCAACCTCCTGAAACTATCATATATCAAAAGCCATGTTATTCCTTCATTCAAGTCCATTGTACTACCAAAAATATCGCATAATCCATTTCCTCTGGTGGGGGGAAGTGGGCTGTTGATTTTTGAAATGCACACGCTCTTCTCACGCATTGGGTTATTCAGTAAAAATTCCTATTAAAAGACCGTTGATATACATGAGATTCTGCCTCCAACGAGCATTTGGTCATTCCGTATCCATCAGAGCACAGCTCAGGGCCAGTTCACATCTTCCCTCGGTGTTTATTTCCACGGTAAGCAGGTACACCTAGTAAAACATTGGCAATATTTAGACTTTAAAACACAGCATGTTCCAGACCCTAGGCTGCCTGTTTAAGATCTTCACTCGTTCCATCTCTAGTGAAGCAGCACCTGACCCTCTCCTTTCTCAGCAGAATATTCTTCCTGGCAGGAGGGTGTGAACGGTAATTAAGGGGCCCGGCTCCCCCATTGTATTGCCAGCAGTGCTTTACTAGCAGCCTGCTGCTGCTCAGCTCAGCAGCAGGAGGGTTCCCATGCTCTGTCCCAGTGATGCTCTGGGACTTGGGGCTCAACCCCTTCCACCTGCCACAAGAAGACAGGAGATACCCCTGTGCTCTGAGGGCAGACTATGCCCCCTGGAGAAGGTCTCTCCTGCTCCTCCCAAGCCCTGCACTGTAATTTTGATCTGGTAGCTCTGTCCATTGAAGGGCAACAATAAGTCATAGCTGTCATAAACAGGGCCTAGAAGGAAGTATCTGCCATTTGCCAGCAGGGAAAAAGGAAAGAAGAATTGCTGTTTCACTAGAGCCATTTGAAATTAGTGGGGTCATTAAAAGCTTTTATTCAAATAAATAAATTCATAAAATTGCCGAGAACTCAATAGCGCAGGATGTCTAATCAATAGTAATTCATTTTCAGAATTGCCGTCTGCTACACGAGCCAGGAATTGCAAGAGGTAAATCACGACAAACTCTGCACGCACAGACAGGATCCATTATATCACAGCAGGGGTCACGCTGGAATCACTTCATCTGTTTTTAAGGTTTGAAAGCCCAGGATGCAGCGGATTTTCCAACAGGCCCATCTGTGTGATATTTCTGGCCACAGATCTCTGGTTTCCCCACTGATGGTGGTAACTAAATCTCTGTGATGTACTCCATGCCACGGGATGGATTATTTGCATTAGGAGTAATCTTCTGGTGACTCTGCAGGTGTCTGCAGGCAGCAGAATGAATTGCAGGGCTGAGCTTAAGCAACTTTGCTTCTGAACAGGATTTCAGCTTGAAAATGATTAGGACGGGTAGATGAAATTTTGGAGCTGCAGCCTCTGCCCTGTGCTATAATTGTGGACTAACTTCATGCACAAGAGGGGCAAAGCTGGAGCGGGGCCACTGTTTCTCCAGGTTTTTTTGCTGAGCTTTCCAAATAAGAAAAACAAAAATGAAAAATGAAAGGCCAGACCCACCCTCTTGCAGGCTTGCCACTACCTGCTACTGGAAATTTCTGACATTAGACGCCAATTCATTTCAATTTCTGGTTTTAATTCTGTCCCTAGATGATTGTGAGAAATTCACTTTTATAGTTTGGAGGCATTCCACGTGGTAAAAAACGAGCTCTAGAAAATGATATTTCCATCTGTTAAAAAACGGGAGGGAGTGGAGGGGGCAGGGCAGGGAATAAACGATGGTCTATGTAGATTAGGGCCAACATTTTCAAAAACAGGAACTGGAGTTCGCCTTGTGTATTCATACTCAGACACAAATATATACATGTATAGTGCTTCGGGAAATAGCGCTAAGCCTCTGCTAGCTCTGTCTTGCCGGGTTTTTTTAACCGGACCTCATCAGTTCAGGCCATAGTCAGCTGCCCAAGTGTGGATGAGAGCGAAGCTCGTCCTCATCCTTCTTTGCTGACCCACATCCCAGGGAGCAGGGTCTGTGTTTCTCTCTTCCTGTGGAGGAGTGAAGCTCCACTCCAGGCTAGAGCCTGTGGAGCTCTTCACAGACAAAGGTTAAATACTACAGCCTGCCATGATGTTGAACTTCTGTCTGGCTACATTTTCTTTGACAGCAGCTTTCACAGAAAAATAACAAACCCACAGATTCCTGCTTAGTGTCTTAATTGTCTACAGCACATTGCCGGGAGCCACCGTGAGTTTTGTAACCGGCATATGTAGCTGATTCTGAAAGACCGGGGTAACAGCAAGTCCACTTCAAGCAAGACCACTTAGCACAAAATAATGCTTTGCCAATCCTG